>NC_056747.1:694841926-694913824 GCF_019279795.1 Protopterus annectens | reverse complement strand
AGTTAAATCAAAAGCAGTTGCACCCTTTTCTAAATCTGCACGTGTCATTTTACCCTTTTCTGTGAGATTCCTCATATTTTATAATACTTCTATCTTTGCTAGACCCTCTAAATAATTATTTTTTATTTCTACCTTTTTTTTTTAAATCTACTGTCATTTTATCCCTTTCACTAGGTATAACTTCTGTAGTATTGTCTTTCTTCCCTAATAACTCCTGTGTAGTTTTCACTACCCATTCCTTAAATTACTCTGACTTTAACAGTTAGGTAAGAAAGTGCCATTGGCTCATCTTTACTTAATTTTCCTGTATTTTTTCTTGGTAATTATTGACACATGATCTTAAATAGTTATTGGATGTGTGTCAAAATTCTCAATTAAATATACATGTTCATATGATGTAATTTCTATCTAATCTAGACCAGTTATTTTACCTTAGGGAATAATATGTACATTTTTTCTTGCTTTCCTAATAGTGAATTCATGCCTTTCATACCAGATATTTTCATAAGTTCAGAAGTCTACCCTTTTTGTTATATTTTGCCTTCTAGCCCCCCCCCAAAAATACAGCCCCATTGTTGCATATCAGTACCATCCTGGAATCATTTCTTTTCAAGTTCACATGCTCACTTCTTTTCAAATGTGTCTCTTGTAGCATTGCTGTTTACACCCTGCATTTCTTGGTATAATTAAGTATTATTTCCTTTTTGCCTATACCTGTGGGACCATTCACATTCTAAGATAATATGGAAAGTGTGGCCATTATGGTAAGAAGTCATTATTCCCACCTGTTACATGTGGCTGCTGTTTAAAATGTCTTTCTGCAACTTTTGTAATGTATACTGCCATTAACATTTGGCAGGTAAATCCATTATACGGATTTTTTTTATTTTGTCATCAACATTGGAACCTATGTCACATTTTATTTTCTTTTAATAAAGACCTCCAAACAAAAATCACACACACCCTCAGAACCTGCCAACTTAAAGGAGATCCACACCCACAGACTCAAAAAAACATGTTTATTTCATCATGGTTTGGTGTTTCCTACATTTTAACACCACTCTGGGACAATTTACAGATTTTTAAATATTTTTATACAGAATTTCTGAGTCTGACCACATGGGGTCTGGCATTTTGAAGTAATTCTGATTGTTTAGTCTGCCTCTAGGTATCACACAATGCAATGCTCATTTGTAAAAAGTTTCATCACAAAGGCCTATTTCTTCCTAAAGCTCCTGTCACTTCATTGATTTTACATGCATACACTGCTGTCTTTCAAGTTCATTTTAAGTAACATTTCATGCAGTTCAGTGAGTGCTTAAAACACAAACAGTGCAAATGCTGCAGAACAGAATTTCACAATGCTTTTTACTATTGCTTCTTTTTAGAATGGCTAAACTGCATTTTTTTGTGTAGCCTGAATTGTACTACTTTGACTCATTTCCCATCCCATTCATACCTAACTTCCCTAGCTGTCAAAGTGCTATGGGTAATTTGAGCCATTACCTGCTGCGATTGACAGCTCACAGCAGGAGACTTGCTCTAGCTTTTAATTCCTGTATGGGTAGGGGAAGGACTAGGGAGCTGCGACACCACAGCATGGGTGGGTTTTTAGGAATGTCACAGTGATGTCAGTTTGGGGAAGGAATTGGCCAGAAAACTACATGTGTTCAGTTGCCTTAATGACATCAATGAATTGGAAACTTTTCCAGGGCGGGATAAAAGTTTTTTGAAAGTAAAACCACCACAGTACAGTAAGGTACTGATGTTCTTTGTCTTTCACTGTTGCAGTAATTACATATGGGTTATCTGCTTGCAGTAGCCCTCAGTCGGCCTGATTAACAAGGTCTTGGGTCCTGCGTCGGTTGCTGTCCCTTCTTTCATGACGTCAGGTCGTCAGGGGTATAAAACATGCAGCCGGTGCTATTACATCAGTCTTTCTTGTGGTGTGGTGCCCAAAGCAGAAGCAGTTCGCAAGTGCCAGTCGGCCGACTCCTGAAATTTTCTTTTTCGAGTTTCAGAACCGAAGTCTTCAACTAAAGCCAAGTACCCTGATGGGGAAGCTTTTTCTTGCTCCTTACCGATGTCAGTAAAAGTTAATAATTGCATTACTTGTGGAAAGCAAATACCTCATAAAGATTTTCATTTGTATTTTGCCGGGCCCCTGACCATAGGTACCTTGCTGGGTTTTGTGCTTTATTTAATCATGCCTTCCCATATTTTTGCCTCTAAATATTTCGGTTCTTTTTTAATTATCCTTCATGGGTTAGCCATCCAACTAGGGGTTTTAAAAAAAGATAAAGACAGAGACGGGCCCCCAAATCCCAAAACTTTTTCTTAAGCCAGTCACCAGTTGCTGGTACTCAGTGAGCGCTTTCCAGCCCTGATACCCACTTTTGATTCGCAGGCCTCTACTGAGACCCTTCGAGTATTGCAGATGCTTCAACTATGGAACCCGGATTCTCTCCCTTTGGGATGGGTCGGGACCCCTGTGCAGGCTCCCGCTTCTGAGGGTGTATTCAGGCCTCGGACTTGCATTTTAAAACCCATGCCTCCTTCATTTGGCCTAAACCCCTTGCCAAAAAACCATGCCCAGGCCACATGCTCAGGCGTCATGCCAAAAAAACAAATGATAAGAATGGCTGAAGATCTAATAACTCTAATCGGGGGAAAAACCCCCCTTCTAAAAACCTAGGACTGAAGTTGTTTATGAATCTTCTGACCAGGATTCTGATTTTTCTGATTTTTGGATGATCTGGATTTGCCCTTATCTACTTATAAAGGATTCTGATGCAGAGGACTCTTTTCCCCTCTGTTTTCCCCCCAGAGGATTTTTTTTGGTTAAACCTTACATACTCTAAGGAGCATTTCCACTGGGAAAGCCAGGATTTTTCGATTAAAAAAGAGGCGGGGATTTCTTACTCCTGCCTCAGCAACCTTTAGCTATTCCTCCTGTACTAGCCCTTGTTGATGATGCTTTTGAATCTATTTTGGGCCCCTGCCTCCTGCTCCCAGAAAACCTGAAAATATTACGGGGTTTTCCTGTTTCCCACAATTTCCCTTTTAAAAAAATTTTCCTTTGGATCCGAGACTATTTCACAGGGACCCAAAAAGGTTTTACTGCTAAAAATCCTACCCTTCTGATAAAACCCCAGGCGCTGGATAGATGGGGAAAAAGGTTTACACTTTTGAAACCTTTGGGCCCTTTAGGGCTTTAAACTGCCAGTTTCATATGTTAAAGTATCAGCAACATTTATTGGTTTTTAAACAAAAAATTTATGTTGATTCCTGATTGTGGAAAATAAAAAAACGGGAATTTAATGCATTCTGCTGAACAGGTTGGAAAAATACTTTGCAATGTGGATTTGATTCATTAGAGGCCTCTTGCAGGGCTGCTGTTACTGGGTCTTGCTCAGAAGGCATGCTTGGTTTAAAGGAGCTTTGCCTGATCATGTTAAAGCTAAATTGTTGGATGCCCCCTCAAATCAGTACCGCCTCTTTGGCAACAAGGCTAAAGTTCTTAAAAGATGGAAGATAAAGCTAAACCCATGCAAACTGTTAAAGATTTCTTACAAGTTCAGCCTCCTAGATTTAGTAGGCACTGGCCCTCTAAAAATTGGTCCTTTCCAGCCCCTTCCAGGTCTTCTCAACCCAAAACCCCAGAAAAGAAAACCCCAGGTTTCAGTCCCAGGACACACACAATTTTTAAGCAGGGGGTTTCCCAAATCGGGGGTAAGACCCCCCTATAAACGGGTTTACTTGCTTTTAAAATTTCCAAGCATTTAACTGAATGCTCCTTTAGGAAAAGATTGGTCTGCAGCCCAAAAACGGGGAACTCATAACCCAGCAAAAAGGGTTTTAAATAGAGTGTCCCAAGGATAGAGAGTTCATTTCCCACATTAACAACCCCGGTGGCCAGATATACCCCAAATCATTGGGCAGGGGCCCCAAAAAAATAAAATCTCTTCTTTAAGCATGGGGGCTATTCAGTTGGTACTAGAAGAGGAAAAGGGACAAGGTTTCTATTCGAGTACCCAAAAAAGGCAATTCATGGCATCCTATCCTGGACCTTTCTACTCTAAAAAATTTTGGTGTTTCCCAAAATTCAAGATGCTGACTCTTCACCAGCTGCTTTATGCTAGGCAAAGATCCCCAATCTTAGAAGATACCATTTCAAAGCGGGGCATCCCCATCAGATGCCTTTTGTTTCACTGTTGCAGCCATTCATTTGGGTAATCTGCTGGCGGGTTGCCCTCAGTCGGCCTAAATAAAAAAATCTTGGGCCCCGCCGGTTGCTGTCCTTCTTCCATGACGCCAGGTGCCAGGGGTATAAAACATGCAAACGCCTTTTTATCAGCTTTTTTTGGGGGTCCCAAGCAAAAGGGCAGTTCGCAAGTGAATCGGCACCCTAAAATTTTCGATTTTCAGAACTGAAGCCTTCAACTAAAGAAAACCCGGGGGAAAATTTTTCTTGCTTTACCATGTCAAAAAGTTAATAATTGTATTACGGGGAAGAAAAACCTTCATAAGGATTTTCATTTGTACTGTTTTCCTTGCCTGGGCCCCCGACCCCCGTGCCTTGCTGTCGGTTTTGTGCTTTTTAAAAACCCACTATTAAGCTTGGTTTTTTTTGCTTCAAATATTTTGGCTCAAGATTTAACTATCCAGAAATGTCATTTAGCAACCCCTACCGGCCTGCAAAGAAAAAGACAGAGACAGACCTGAGGCCCAAAACCGAAAAAAGCTTCTCCTAAGCCAGTCCCCGGTACTCAGTGAGGCGCCGAGCCCCTGATACCGCTACTTTTGATTCGCGGGCCCTCTACTGAGACCCATTGGGAGTCCAAATTCATAAAAATAAACCCGGATGTCTCTCCCTTAGATGGGTCCGGAGCCCTGAGCAGGCCCCGGCTTCTGGGGGGCCAGGCCTAAAGATTTGTATATTAAACCATCATCTCAAAAACAAGGCCAAAACCAATTTTATGTAAAAAAAAAACCAGGGGCCCCCTTGTCAGGCCCCAGCCTAAAAAAAAATTTCAAAATGGCTGAGGTTTTAAATTTAAATTGATCGGGGTTAAACCCCCCCCTGCTAAGGGGCCCAAAGGGACTGATTATGAATCTTCAGATCAGGTTTCCATTTCTTCTGATTGGGAAATTTTTTATTCCACCTTATGAGGACTCTGATGCAGAAGAATCCATCCCTTCTGCTTCCCCTTTGGGGAAATTTTTTTTTGGAGAAACTTTGCATACCTTAAGGGAACTTTTTTATTGGGAGAGTCGGGAAAATTTTTTTTTCCCCCCAAAAAGGGGCCCTTTGGTTTCCTTTCTTTTTCCCCCAGCATGGGCCCTTGGCTTATCCCAGTTTAAAGGGGGTTTTCCCCCTTTCAAAACCCCAGCCTTTTGGGCCCCCTGAATTCCCTGCCCCCCCCTTTCCTGTAAGCCCGGGGCCGGGAAAATTAAGGGTTTTCCGCTCCCCAAATTTTTTTAAAACCCTATGCAAAATAAACAATTTCAGGGTTAAAAGGGGTTAAAGGTTTCTACGGGTTAAAAAAATTCCCCTTTTTTGGAACCCCGGGGCGGGAAAAGTTGGGCAAGAAGGGTTTTACCACCCCTTTTGAAACCCTGGCAATAAGGGCTTTTAAAGAAAAATTTCCATATGTTAAAAACAAAATTTGTTGGGCTTTTTTAAACGGGAAAATTTTTTTGGTTTCAAAATTTTGTGGAAAATAAAGAAATTAAAAAGGATTTTTAAAATTCAGCCCCCCCGGGTTAAAAAGGCATCCTTTGAATTGGTTTTACCCCCGAGGCCTCCCCAGGGCTTTTTAACGGAAATTTTGCAAAAAAGGGGGCCCATCCTTGGGGTAAAAGGGCCCCCCCAAAACGCCTGTTTTCCTTGTTTAAAGCAAAATTTTTGGGGGAAACTCCTTTTACAAAAGGCATTTTTTTTTAAAAGGCAAGGGGTTTTAAAAAGATGGGAAACAAACAAAACTTCCCAAATTAAAAGGATTTCCTAAAAATCCAGGGGGCAGGGGCCCCAAACGGCCCTAAGGTTTGGGGGCCTTTCCCAGTCCCAAAAAAAAAGGAAAAGGTTTTTCAAACCCGGACCCCAAAAAAAAAGGCCCCAAAGGTTTCCCACCCAAAAACTTTCGGAACCAAAACAAGGGGTGCCTTTTCCAAAAACCCTTCCAAATCCGGGGGAATTAGCAAAAGGGCACCCCCATTAAACGGGGTTTTCAAAGTTTTCCCCCGCTTTAAAAGCATTTATTTGGGGAAACCCAGCCTTCATCCCCTTTGGCATCAAATTACCCGGGGAAAAAGTGGGAAAATTTTTTTTCCCCCAAAAAAGGGAAAAAAAATTTTCCTTTCGGGGCCAATTCCCAAAAAAACGGAAATCCAAATCGGGTTTTAAAAATTAAAAGGGGGCCAGGGCCCAAAAAAAAAGAAAAAAGGGTCCCCCCAAATTTTAATTTGGGGCAATTTCAACCCCATTTTCCCCCAGAAAAAAAAATTTTAATTAAGACTTTTCCTGGACCCCAGAAAAGAAAAATTTCCAGGGGGGGTTTTAAATTTTCCGGGATTTTTTAATTCCATTCAAATCTTTTGGGAAAACCATTCCAAAATTAAGAACTTGACCCTAAAAAAGTTTTTTCCCTTCCCTGGAAAAGGATTCCTTTGGTTTAAAGAGGCCCTGTACCCAAAAAAAGGGAAATTTTTCTTCCAGAAAACCCCCCTTTTCAAACGGGCTATTTGGGGGGCATTCCGGGGTTTGTCCCCCGGGCAAAGGGACCCAAAATCCCAAAAGTCCCTGGCCCCAGAATTTGCTTTTGCAGCCTTAAATTTACCCCCTTACTGGACAGCAAAATTAGGGAAAAACAAGGGGACCTTCCCCCCTTTCAGCACCTGGCTTTGTAAAAGGGTTTTAACTTAAAAAATACACCAAAATAAACCCAAAAGAAAATAACCTGGGAACCTCTCAAAATCTTTCCCCCCGAATAAACGGGCCCAAATTTTCCAGGCCCAAAAATCCCAAATTGATTTTTCCCCCAAAAACAATTTGGAAAAAACCCAAAAGTTACCCGCAAGGGGAAAAAATTTCGCGGCCTTGGGTTCACCCCCCTTCCTCTTTTTTCCCCAACCAAAAAGAAAGACGGCCAAAATGAAAAATTTTTCCAGTGGCCTAAAACATGGAGTCCTTGTCACACCCCCAAGGGTTCCTAACATTCCTTGCCTCAGCAAAAATTCCGGGGCAATCACCCAAACCCAAGGGACGGGCAATTCCAACCCTTTCCACCCAAAACCCGGGAATTTTTTACAAAACCATCAAAAATTTATGTTTGGATTGGAAAAGTTTCGGGGGAAACCCAAAAAAAACCAGAAAGAAATTTTCCTAGTTTTCAAATTTCTGAAGCTTCAAAGGGACTTTTTTTCCCTTTCCAGGCCTCTGTTTTAAGAAACAACCCCAAGCCCCCCCCTTTTTTTGGGGAAAACATAAAAAGAGGGGAAAAAATTTCCTAACCCCTTTGCGGGGACCCTTTTGGTTTAAAAAACCACCCCCTTTTTAACCAAACCCCAAAAAAAATTTCCCTTTTGGGGGAAAGCTTTTTTTGGCAGATTTAAGCAAAAATTTTCCTACCCCATAAAAATGGACCTTTCAATTTTCCCAAAAGGGGGCCCCCGGGAAAACCCTTTTGCCTAAAATTACCCAGTTGGCCAAATTTCGCCACAAAACCCCAACCCACAAAAAGGGGGCTTTGGAAATTGGATGCCGAAAAAATTCCAAAAACGGAAAAACCTTGTCGGGCCTCGGGTTTTTCCGGGGGGGCGGGGGGGAAAGGAAAAAAAAATTTTTCGGGTTTGCCCTTTGAACCGGGTTTTCCCCCCCACGCCCCAGGGAAAAACCCCTTCCCCAGGGCCTCCCTCTACCCTCTTCTCAGGGGGTTCCCCGGAACACTCGGGGCCTCCAAACTTTGAATTTTGCAGGGGCTAATTAAACCCCAAAACCCATTTATTTTCCAAACCGGAGGAGGTTTTTTTGGGGGGCCTTATAGTTTTAAATGCTGAAAAATTTTTAAAAGTTTGGGAAATTCAAAAAGGAAAAAATAACGAAAATGAAAACAAAAATGTAAAAGGGTACCTTCCATAAAAATTTAACATTTCAGCCTTTACCCGAGCCCTCTTTTCTCACCCCTTTTTTAAAATTTTTTTTTTTTTAGGAAAATTTAAGGATAGGAAAAATTATATAATTTTGTAAAATATTTTTGGGTGTATTTAAATAAAATTTTTGAAAGGAATTTTTTTAATATATAAAAAATAAACTAAGGTATGGAATTGGAAGTTTATTATTAGGGAAGGGTAGAATAAAATATTTTTATGTTAAAGGGGTTTTATTGGTTTAATAGAATTATTGAAGTTTTTTAAATAAAAAAGGAAATTTATTATGGTGTAAAGAAAAAAGTTTATTAAAACAAAATTTAAAGAAAATTTAAGAATTGGGTATTTGTGAGGGGAAAAATATTTAAAAGATAAAAGGGATAAATTTAAAATTGGTTTTAATTAATATATAATATTATTTGATTTTAATAAAGAATTTAAAAATTAGGAATGTTTTTTTTTTTTAAAGTTTAAAAAATTTTTTTATTTTTAAATAGAGGGATTGTTTTTTCCTGAGTTATGTGTTTAATGTTGTTTTTAATTTATTTAAATTTATTTTTTGGGGATTTTAGGGTTTGCCAAAAATTTTTTGGGTTTTTTTGAGTTTTTATTTGGTGTATTTGTTAAAATGTATATATTTTGGATTTATTTATTTTTTTTGTATAAATTATTATATTATTTTTTGTATTTTTATATATTATTTTATATTATATTGTATATATATATTTATATATATAATTATATTAATATAAAAATATATGTTATATTTTTAAAAATATAAAATAGGGTTTTTTTAAAAATTTATTATTTTATATTTTATTTTGATATATATAAAGGGAGAAAAAAAAAAGGGTTATTATATTTAATTATAATATAAATAAAATTTTTTTAAAAATTTTTATAATATTTAAATATTATTAAATGTTTTTAAATTTAAATATAGGTATATAATTTTTGTTGTAAAAAATTAATATTAAAATTTTTGGATTTTATTTTAAAATATTATTAATGTTTATTTATAAAATTTTAATTTTTTAAATATATATATTTTATTTTAAATATATATATTATTTTAAAAAATTTTATTTTTTATAATAATAATATTATATATTAGGGATGTATATTGTTTATATAAAAATAATATTTTTTTAATTTTAAATTTATTATTTTTTATTTTTTTTATTAAATGTTTTTAAAAAATTTTTTTAAAAATTTTGTATATTTATTTTTTTTTATATATATTTAAAAAAATATTTTATAATATTATTTTTTATAATAAATTTTAAAATTTTGGGGTGTTAAAAATATAATTTATTTTATATTTTTAATATATATATATATTATAAAAATTATTTTAAATATATTTGTTGTTTTTGAAAAAAAAAA
Source organism: Protopterus annectens (assembly GCF_019279795.1). NCBI lineage: Eukaryota > Metazoa > Chordata > Ceratodontiformes > Protopteridae > Protopterus > Protopterus annectens. The sequence goes on along the minus strand of NC_056747.1, from coordinate 694,904,290 downwards.
AATAAACATTTAAAAATTTTATGTATTATAAAAATTTTAATTTTAAAAATTAATTTTTATTTTTATTATTTGTAAAAAATTTAAAAAATTAAAATTTTTTTTTTATATTTTTGTTTTTTTTTAAATTTTGTTTAAAAATTTGATTTTTTTATTTTTAAGGTTTTTTAAAATTTTTGTTTTGGTTTTCTGTTGTTTTTTTATTTTAAAATTTTTTTGGGTTTCCCCCAAAAAATTTTGTATTTTTTTTTTAATTTTATATTTTTTTCACATTTATTTTTTTACATTTATTATTTTTTATGTATTTAGGGTTTTATATATATATATTTTTAATATTTTTTAATAAATATTATATTAATATATATTTTATATTTTAATATTTTTTTTAAAAAATATTAAAAATTTTTGTTTTATTTTTTTTTTTTTTTTAAAAACTTTTAAAAATTTTTTAAAAAAAAAGTTTTTTTGATTTTTTTTTTGGGTTATTTTTTTTTTGTTGTATTTAAATTTGGGTTTTTGGGGTTTTTTTTTTAATATAATGTTTTTTTTTATTTTGCATGTTTTATATTATAATTTTTATAGTAAGCAAGTTTTGGTATTATTAATATGGTTTTTGGATAATATGATAGGTAATTTTATAAAAATATAAATTATAAATTTAATAAATATAAATATAAAAATGAGTATTGTATATAATAAAAGTTTATTAAATTGGGGGTTTTAATTTAAAAAAAATTTTTTAAATTTTTAAAAAAAAATGGGAAAAAAAGGGAAAATATATAAGGAGGGTTTTGGAAATGTTAAAAATGTTTTGGAAAAATTTTAAAAAAATATGTTGAATATATATATAAAAAATTTTTTTTAATAAAAAAAATATATATAGGGGTATTAAAAAATTATATATTTAAAATATTAATTTTGAAAAAAAAAAAAGTATGTTTAATAAAAAATTTAAATATATTGAAATTTAAAAATTAAAATTATTATATTATTAAAAAAATTATAAAAATTATAATTTTAAAAAAAATTTTTATTATTTAAAAAAAAATTTTTTAAAATAGATATATTATTAAAAAAATTAAATTTTTTTAAAAAAATGTATTTTTATTTATAATAAAAAAAATTTAAAAAAATTTTTGGAACAAAAAAAGTTAATTTTAAAATTTTTATATTATTTATTTTATTATAAGATTTTTAAGTTGGGAAAATATATAGATGAAAATAAAGTTATAAAAAATATTATATATTTTTATATAGATTTTTTATTAAAATATAAAAAAAAATAAAAAAAAAAAATATAATTAATAGGGGAATTATATTTTTATTAGAGGTATTATAAAATATAAGTTTATATATATATTTTTTTATATATTTTTATTTGGGGAATATAATTAATATTATATATTATTTAATAAAAATTTTTTAAAAAAAAAAAAAATAGTATTTATTTTTAAAATTAAAAATATAATATATGTTTAATATATTATAATATATATTATATATATAAATAAAAAAGTATATATTATACATCTCCCCATACCCTTTCTCAACCCCTACAAGGGACATCCAAACTGCTACCTGGAGTTCTGTACATACTTTCCCCAAAAACATTATCATTTGTTTTCTTTAAATCCTAGCTGGTTTTCCCCTGCAGTCTTGCAGGGTTATAGCTGGTCCTAATTCTTTTTAAAATTCCCCCCCAACCCTTTAGTTTTGGGGAATCTCCCCAAATGTTCTGCAACAGTGAAACAGAAGAACATAGTACAGTTGTGTACACTTACCATAAATGTAGATGTTAGTGTATTCACTGTTGCAGCCCTTTCCTCCCTCCAGTTTTTTCTTTTTTTTGGCTATACCTCTACACTCACTTAAGGGCTAAAAAAGGTTTTTTTTGTATTTGCTTTTTGTTGGAGGTATATCCAAATAGATTTAATTGCTTTTTGGGGGCACCTGACTTCTGGGGCAAAAAAAACTGATATAATGGCCTGCTGCATGTTTTATATCCCTGAAAAACGCCCTGGAAAAAGGGGACAGAAACCCACACAAAAGATTTTTGTTAATCATCCCACTGAGGGCTCCCGAAAGAAAACCCCAAATTTTGGGGTGCAACAGTGAACACACTCTAACATCTACATTTATGGTAAGTGTACCCCTGTATTTTCTAGTGGAAGAAACAGTCATTTTAAATTTTTAAATGCTGTATTGTTTATTCACAGGGGGACAATAAATAGGGAGAAAAAGGACAGAAAAGTCGAGCATTTAATAATAGAATCCTGTTGTTGCCCTTTTTAAAACAAACAAAATGACGGGAAATTTTACTCTTTAATGGGAACATTTTGCAAGATGGTGCAGGGGTTGGCGTTTTGCCTCACAAAGAAGTTCTCCGTTGTTTTGGCTCCCTTCTGTGTGGAGTCTCCCAGGGTAAAAGTGGCATTAAAAAGACATGGGGAATGGGGTTGCCTTGGAAAGTTGGTTGTCGGGCTGGAACCTCGGCCCCGTAAAAATCTACTGCCAGTCATTAGCGGACTGGATTTCCCGCGGGCCCCCCTAACCAGGAAAACCCAAAAGAAGAACAATGGGAACATTTCTGCCAAGTAGACACATGTTAACTCAGGCCCTAATTAACCTGAAATTGAGGAAGCAATGGGAACATTTCATGTATATATTTGTATGTATTTTATAGGGTTTTTTTTAGTGGACAGTTTGACCCCAGACTATTTAACCACAAATATATTCTAGTAAGTATTTTATCATTATGTTGTTATTAAATCAATTATTCAGTATTAACACTGTTAATTTTTCATTGTAAATATATATATATTTTTTATTTTAAATTTTTTATTTAATTTATTACATTGGTTAGTATAAATATAACACAAACTTTTAACATATAATAACTAGTGTTATGTTGTAACATATTATGACAAGTCAAAACAAAAAAAGCTGTAGAGCATGAGCAGTGCAGTTTCTATTCCTCATTTTTTACACACTTTTGTGACACCTTAAACCCCTTTAACGCTTTTATTAAAAATACATGCCCCCCTTGACCTCTAGGACTTCATCAGATAAAACTTTTTTAAAAAAACTCCACTTTTATATACTGTTAATACATCAATTAACCAATGAAGACACCATTTTATTAATACAAATACACCAATCAACTTCTCATCTCATTAATTTTAAATTTTCCCAATTACAAAAGATCATATTTTAAACAAAACTTTTAAAATCAATTTAACCTTAAAAAGGTGTTTAAATAGATCTGACATCTCCAAATGTTTTTTGGGAAAGTTCTTCTTTTTTACCAAAAAACTAAATAATTTCTGTGCAAAATATCGCAAACTTAAAAAACATTAAAATCTAGGCTTTAAACCCCCCCTAGTGTTGATCAACTATATAACATCCTATCACTTCTTGTGTTTTGAAATTATATTATTCCTACTTATCAATTCCTTATTTCCTTTTATATACCTATTTACATTAATAAAATATATAAATAAATGTCGAATAAGAAATAAATAAATAAATAAATAAATATAGTTAATATTCCTTAAAATATTTCATCTTACCCTGTTTAATATATAAACCTACCCAGTGAATGTGACTTAGACCTTATTCGCTTTTACCTTTAATATTGGTCCTATTGATAGATTTTCATTCAATCCTGGCTTTTTACAAGCATTTAGATACACTTGCCACCACAATTCCCTAGTTTCTAAAATCTCCTCCCATAAACCTCCCCTAACATCCTGCTGTACTTTTCAAACCCCAAAAAAATAAATATTTAGCTCCTACACAATTTTTAAAGTGCCTATATAGTGCTTTTTTCCCTTTTTTTTTCCAATGTCATATATGTGTTCATATATGCCTTTTGAACATTTTCGCCCCCTTTTCCCCAATAAAATGATTGGCAGTTTTGACAAACTGCCAAATAAATTTCCCCTTTGCTGTTGCAGTTAATTTATCTTTACTTTTAATTAATCTCTTTCTACTTTCTATGAAAACTTCATCCTTATTCATTATGTGTGGACATTGTGCACATCTGGAAAAAGTTCCCACTTTATTTTTTTCCCCCTATCCTTTTATCCCCATTTCCTTCTAGTTTTTCTTTATGTTAGGGGTTTTGTAAGTTACTTGTAATGTCATATTCTTAATCTCTTCTAGATCTGTGATGGCAACAAATCTTTTTCCCTTTTTTAAATATCTGTTTAACCTCTTTATTTAAAGTGTTAAACTCCAAAATTTAAACCCTTTTTACTTCCACATTACCATTCACTCTCTTATCACCTGACCCCTCTTTAATTCCTTCTTTTATTCCTTTTATTGGTTGAAATTTAGTTTTCCTCCCTTTTTTCCACCTCATCTTTTATTGTACTTATAAATTTAATGGGAAACCCCTCCCCAAAAAACATTTTTTCCCAGTTTATTACATTCTTGATGAAAATCGTCTTTCACTTGTCATCCTAGAGCCTCTCACAAATTTGGGCCCCTTTAATAATATTTCTCTTACAATGTTTTGGATGAAAACTATCGTAATGTAGGTATGAATTAAAAAATGTGCTCTTTCTGAACATTAGTTTCAAATTTTCCGTTGTTCTTATAAATCCCCACATCAAGGTAATTCATAACTTCTTTACTCATGACATAGGAAAATTTTTTAGATAATTGGTGGTTTGATTTATATAGGAAAAAATTCTTTAAAATTTTTTCTACACTACCCCAAAATATTGCTATGTCATCCAAAATCTGTGGTAAAGGCACCAATATTGGCTATAAATAGAATTATTTACAAATTTCTCTTCCCATTTATCAAGAACTATATTAGCAAAAGTCGGGGGCAGGGCCCCCATTGAGACTCCTGAAATCTGTTTGTAATACCCCCATTAAACATCAAATAATTATATTTTAAAAAGAATCCATAAGTGTCACCACTGTTACTTTCTCTTCATGGCCCAAAATTTTTTTTACACACTTTCCTCAAATAATTCCATACCCCCAACATGGGGATACTTGAAAAGAGGTCTATGATGTCTATTGTGACAAAATTATATTTTCATTATATATGTTAGTAAAACTCCCTTAACAGATCCCCTAATCTCTTAAAATAATTTCCTTTTCCCTCCATATGTGTTTCACTTTATTATCTACATATTTAGCTAATGGAGTTGTTTTTGCACTTTGAAGGTGTCACTTTGGTGTGTAAAAAGTGAGGAATAGAAACTGCACTGCTCATCGCTCCTTTTTTTTTTTTGTTTTTAGTTGTTTGGTTTTATTAAAACCGATTTTTTTGGTTGGTGGGATATTATGACAAGTGTTACTATAACATATTTTATATTATACTGCTATTTTAATCAATCTATTATGTATTCTATATTGTGCTTATTTTACTTTGTGGGGCTAGCAAAGTGTTTTTTTTCCCTTTTTATTGTGCTTCTCTGTGAAAAAAATTTTTTCTATCATTTGCTGCAGGATTTCCTAGGAAAGAGACCCCATTTTCGGGTTGACCATGGAACAATTTGGTGGTTTTTGGTCAGTGCTTTTTTCCCCAAAAGAAAAAATTAAGCAAACAGCCTTTGCAAGACAAGCAGCTTGCCTCAGATGCAGGTGATCGACTCTGTTGAGGGCCCTTTTGTACCTCAGACGGCTCCTCTTTTCCCCGGTTGCCCCTGGTGTGGCACCTAAAGCCATTATGAACCAGGGGTTAACAACATCCTCTGGTTGTTGAGGTCCCTTCAGTGGGCAAGGTAGAGTCATTCCTTTTATCCAGGAAGGGGAAGTCTTCCCCGTTTTGTCAGAATGATGTGTCCATCCCCGGGAAGCTACTACTGCCCTTAGTAACAAGGCTGGCCCCATTTTTCCTGTCAAAAAAAAACAGAAAACCAGGCATATTTTACTCTTCCTCAAATTTTGGAATAATTTACTGGGTCTGGCACCAGGTTTAATTCAATGTTGGTCATTGTAAAGTGGTTTTGATTAAAAAAAAAAAAAGGGGTTCTCTTTTTTTGAAGAGATTCAAGATTTTGAATCTTGACTGGAGGATGAAGGGAGATGCATAGTTTTCTCCTCATATTTCTGATTCAGAATCTGGGGGAGTTCACTTTTTGACTCTCCCCATGGGGGGCTGTCTATCTGAGACTATTTCTAGAATGTGCAGGGTTTTAAGTGGGGAAAATGAATGGAAACCCTAAAAAAAATACTATGAGACATAAAGAAGGAATTTTCAGCACCTGCCCCCATTCCTTCAGTTCTGTCAGCTTTGGAGGATGTGTGTGTTACTGCCTGCAATTCTCCCCGTCAGCAAGCTGCCTCTTAAAAGGCAGATAGGATGTATAAAGTTCCTCAGTCTTTTAAGTCGTTAAGGACTCTTCCCAAACCTGATCCAGCAGCTATAACTTTGGGTAATACTTCTGTTGCTAAACACTTTAATTCCAATCCTACTATTTCTGATGAAAGATGGGAGGATTATTGAGAAGTATGGGAAAAAATGTATGCTTCTGCAGAATTTTTTAAATTTTTAGGCTTATATATTAACATTTGTTCTGACTAATTGTGAAACTGTGAGGAATGTTTTGTTTGCAGTTCGTTCTTGTAAGGAAAAAATCTACTTTAACTAAAATTAATTTTTTTGTTCAAGCCTCTACTCATTGTATACATGGGGTAATTCCTTGCCCTCCCGACCAGACTATTTTGTGTTTGGCTCACATTATCAGTTATCTGCCTTGCCCCTTGGGCTAGCCACTGCACAAAGTGTGTTTCCACCTGCCCTTCATCATTTACTCTCTCAGGGGAAAGATATAACCAGTTCCCCCTTTCCTAAGGTGGGAAAGGAGTTTTATTCAAGGATGTTTTTAGTGCCAAAGAAAGAAAATGCTTAGAGACCAGTTTTGGATCTTTCTTTCCTAAACCTGTTTATGATAGTACCCAAATTCAAAATATCACTTTGCAAAGTTGATACTTCTTCAAAGGGCTATGGCCACTGGAAAGTTTTTAAAGGGGATAGCTGTATTCTCAGAACCTCCAAGATGCTAAAAATGATATTTTACATTGCTTTTTGAACAGAGATCTAGTTTTTGGATACTCTGCTGCAGATGGGATCAAAAAATGTGACTGAAAGGAGTAAGCTGATTCAGAGAATCTCAAGATATTTCAGTCCTCCTTTTTATAAAATTTTCTAGGGATTCTCTAACTCCTCATCCAGTTTTGGTAAGAAACAAGATAAACAATCGAGGGAAAAGAAGGTAAACAGACATTTAAGAAGAAATGGGTAGGGGGTTCTGGAAAGAATTCCAGAAACTCTCCAAAACCAAGGATAGTCCAGCAAGGCAGAATGACTAAAACTTTTTTATCTTTAAATAGCCCCCCGAGACTTTGTTCACCAGTTCCACCCTAGTTAGCCCCTTTTTCTTCCAGAAAGTCTGAATCTCTACTTTTCTCTTTGGCAGCAAGTAGTTTCAAACAAATGGTCTCTGAAGATCTTTCCTCAAGGTTACAGAGTTCAGTGGGAGGAAATTTTTTTTTCCAGAGGTTTTCCCCATTTGAAACAGTCCTCTTTTTTTTTCCACCTGTCCTTCACCATCATGCTGTCCCAAGGGTGATGAAACCAGTTCCCCTTCCCAGTGGGAAGATGGTTTTATTCAAGGATGTTTTTAGTGTCAGAGAAAGAAAATCCTTGGAGACCAGTTCTGGAGTTTTCTTTTCCCGAACCTGTTTGTGATGGTGCCCAAATTCAAAAAGGGGGTCACTTCAGAACCTGCTAACTTTCCTTTCTCATTCAAGTTTCCTGGTGACATTAGATGTAAAATATGCTTATCATATTCATATTCTTCCAAACTTCAGACTTTTCTTAAGGTTTTGTGTGTTTGGCTACATTATCAGTTATCTGCCTTGCCCCCTTGGGCTAACCACTGCACAAAGTGTGTTCACAAAGTGTCTAACTCCCAAATTTTAGCTCATTGCAGGCTACTGAGTATCCACATTTTGCATATATAGACAAGTTTCTTATATTTGCAGTCTTTTCAGTATCAGGAAACTTTATTGGGTGAAAGATTTTTACACAAGCTGGGATTCCAAGAGAACATACAAAAATTTTTACTCCTCCCCCTTTGGATTGTGTTTCTGAGGTGTGAACTAGACACCATAGTTCAAAGAGCTTTTCTTCCACAGTAAAAAAAAAATCTTTTCTAGATCCGTTTCTAGGGTTTTCCACTCAGTCTTCAGTCACTGTGAGGGGAAAACCTCAGGATTTTGGGTCTCATAGCTTATGCAATTCTCATGATATCCCCCGCAAGACTCCACATGAGAAAGATACCTGAAGTCTTTTTTGGGCCCAGAAAAACCCCTTGTCTTTTCAGATCCCCCCTGAGGTTTGTCAGAAGGGGGATCACTTGGTGGAAGTAACAGATATCCCTAAATCCAGGTCTCCCCTTTTTCCTCCCTATTTCAAAACACTCTATCACCCACACACGCTTTTTTTAGGGGTGGGGCATTTTCCCGTCGAATAAAATGCAAGCTTTTAGGACACCAAGGACAGATGGGACATAAATATACAAGAGATTTTCCCTAGCCAAGGCACTGACCTCACTGAATAAGTTTTGGTCTGTGGGACCGCTTCAAGTTGTTAGAACAATACTACAGTCATGTGGTACATCAACAAGCAAGAGGAAACCAGGACATACCCTCTCTAGACTACCCTGTTAGCTTGGGTTGAGCTTAAAACACAGTTTCGTTTTGCAGGGTGCTATATATTAGAGCAAAATTGTGTCAAGCAAACTGAGCAGGAAATGTATACCCTCACAAATGGAAACTAGATCAGGGGGTCTTCCAAGACTTGATCCATCTGTGGGGGGGTTGACCTGTTTTCCTCCTCTTTTAACAGTCATCTGAAAAGATTCTCCAGGCCTTCCAAGAAGTCTTGGAAGACAGGTGCCTTTTCTTTTCTTGGATAGGAATGTTCCTGTATGCTTTTCCACCACTTCAGATTCAGAAGGACTCCCCCAAGATCATTGTGGCTCCTTCTAGCCCAGCCATCCGTGGTTCTCCTTCTTTTTGGGAAAAAGCCAGGGGTAATTGCCACAGGCTTCCTCACAGACTGGATCTACTCACACAAAAAGGGGTGTTTGATACAGATACCAGTCAACTTCATTTGACTGCCTGGATGATAGGGTCTTTTCCTTTTTTCATCTCTTTACTGAGAACATGCAGCAGGTACTAATGGAGGCAGAAAAGCCTGCTACATATTTTAGCAAATGGAAAAGGTTTTCTATTTGGTGCCAACAGCATAACTAGCACTCATTCAGGGTTACTGTCTGATTTTATAACATTTGTGTTACTGTCCTATGACCTTTCTTATTCCTCGGTCAGGGTTCATTTATTGGACATTTCAGCATGTCTGCCCATAGATCCTCTTCGCTTTCTCCATTTGAAACAGCTGATATTGCTGATTTCTGAGGTTCTTAACATGGAAAACATTTTGATTGCTCTGACCTCTGTAAGAAGGGTGTCTGAGTTGAAAGCTCTTAAGATGAGTCAGCCCTATCTAATTTTCCACAGGGGCAAGGTTTCTTTGAGAACTATTTATTTTATACCTAATGTGATATCCAAGTTTTTCTTTAAGCCAAACTATCCATCTCTCCGCTTACATGAACCCAAAATTGAGGGAGAAAGGGTACTCCATACCTTAGATGTCCAGACACAACTTGGGTACTATCTTGACAGAACTAAATCTTTCAGCTTTTCGAATTGGTTATTTATTTCTTGTGAAGGCTAGAATGTGGGGCAACCTCTGTCAAAACAGACCATTTCCAAATGGTTGTCTAAGACTATTACCTTTTGTTAAACTTACCACAACAACACTATTCCAGGCAGTTTCAGGGTCCACTCTCTACTAGGACCATGGCTTCATCTGTGGCTTTTTGGAAAGGGTTGATGTTCTTTGACCCTGAGGCAAATAAACACAAGAAAAGCAGCTGGTCCTGATAATATTATGGAAGGGTTCCAAAAACTGTGCTACCCAGCTGTTCACTGTACTTACAGATATATTAAAAACATCATTGTACCAAGTTGCTTCAAAAGTATGACAATCATTCCCTTACCCCAAAAAATCCCAGCTGACAAGCCTAAATGATTACTGGCCAGTTGCCCTTAAATCAACAATAATGAAGTGTTTTGAGAGGTTGATCAAGAACCATATCTCTTCAAGCCTATCTGGAACACTGGATACATTACAGTTTGCTTGAAGATCTAACCGCTGCACAGCTGATGCAATAGCTGTAACACTTCATGAATCCTTGGTGTATCTAGAGAACAAGAATCGCTGTGTCAGAATGCTGTTCATCGATTTTAGTTCTGCCTTTAGCACTGTCATCCTCAGAATCTGATATCGGCTGATCCAGCTGGGCATCAAATATGTAACAGGATAGTGGACTTTCTCATCAACAGACCCCAAAAAGTATGTGTGAGAAGTAACAGTTCAGTCAGTATTACACTGAGCATGGGCGTCCCTCAGGGCTGTGTCATGAGGCCTCTGCTGTTCACCTTATTGATGCACAACTGCATGGCTAAGCATGAATCCAACAAAATCTTAAAGTTTGGATGATAACACTGTCGAGGTCTTGTCAGAAATGGTGAGGAAACGGGCCCACACAGGTGAAGTGGAGCATCTGATAGGCTGGGGCCCGGGAACACTCTGGCCTTAAATATAAGCAAGACCAAAAAAATTAATAATGGACTTCAGGAGGACTCAGGAGATGCATCAACCTCTGGAAATTAAGGGGGTGGCAGTGGCAACAGTCAAACACCAAGTTCCTGGGGGTGCACATCTCAGATGACCTATCCTGGTCAATTCATATTAGCCACACAGTGAAGAAGGCACAACAACATCTGCACATCCTATGGAAACTGAGGGAAAGGGAAACCTGTCTCCATCCATACTCAAAGCCTTCTACAGGGGGCTATTGAGAGCATCCTCTCAAATGACCCCCAGTTTGGTATGGTAACTGCAAAGCATCTGACCACAATTTATTTTATTTTTTTTTTTTTTTTACATTTGTTAAAAAAGGGGAGTCCAACTGGATACAAGTCCATTTTCAGTGGAGGCCCGAGAGAAAAGCTCCATGAACAACATTACAGTAAAAAATAAAAAAAAAAGAGGTTAATGACATACATGTAATTCATTTAGACATAGCTGACAATCCAGGCGTTTGTTTTATTCGTAGACATAGTTAATTATTCAAAAACAGTTTTATAGATACTAAATGTATGGTTATAGTCATTTACTAACAATATACAGCTATCCTGGGGTATTACAGGAGCATAGTCTGTTAATGGAGAAATATGTTTTGAGCAGTTTCTTAAATTGGGTTTCTGAATTTGTAGCTGTAATTTGGGTAGGGAGCGAGTTCCAGGATTTGGAGATGCAGTGACTGTAGATGGGTTTTCCTGCCTCATTGTTAGTCCTGGTTACCTTAAGGAGGTGTTGGGTACTTGACCTTAAGCATTTGGTGGGGATAGGGCTGAATAAGTTGTTGAAGGATGTTTTTTTTTGATTGGTAGAGCAATTTATGGATGAGTGTCAGCTGGTTGTACTGGAGTAGTAGTGGTAATTCTAATTGTAGTTTAATAAGGCTGTCACAATGGTGTGTTCTTGGGGAGGATTCTGTGGCAACTCTAGCTATCTTGTTATAACAGTTGACAAGTTTGTTTAGGTCTGTTTTGGTGAGGTTGGGCAGCAGGGGGGGTGCATAAAGTAATGTGGATAACTGCTCTCCTGAGGGTAGTGAAGACAGCGGAAAAAGTCATTGGTACCTTGCTCCCATCCATGGATGTTCTGCATGAGACTTTTTTGTGTGTGTGTGGGGAAAGGGGTAGGAAGACTACCAACTATCCCACTAACCCTGCCCATGGCATGTACTTCCACCTTTTCCCTTTGGGGAGGGTATCGCAGCTTATACTGTAAAACATCTAGACTGAACAGGAACTTATTCCCTGTTATATCCATAAGGCTGATGAAGTTGAATGGGGATGACAGTGAATAATTAGATCAGTATGCCACTTGCTGTGAAGTATCAGCTATAGTAATCACTTTGGTTTTTTCAATAACTGGTACTGTTAGCCTGATCTCTTATGCTGTTACTTCCTGAATGTGCAATAGTCAGGAGTGAGTCACCACTCCATACATGTGCAATATGAGCATCAGAAATATAGTACAAGAACTGATGAAGTGCAATATAATAATAATAATATTATCTGTTGCTACTTGCCCCACATATATCCAATACTTTTCTCTCTCCTTTAGATTTCCTGCTTTTAGTAATTATTGTTCATTGTACTTTTATTTGTATAACACATCTGAAGTAGGCAGACTTCATTTGTCTGCAACCTGTGGGTTTTGGATCCGACTTCGGATCCGAGCCGGCATTTCAAAAGGTTAGGGTCCGAGCTCCTAGCTCCTCCCCCTACCCATAATCCCCCCAAGCCCCTGACCTCAGATTTCGTTTGCCACTTTTCAAGTTGCAACGGACTCCTCGAGCTCCTGGTTAAAGATAAGAGTATTGACTAAAAAAATTTTTAAAAAATTTAAACTTTTAATATTTAGTTAGTTAGAGTGTATGTGTTAGGCTTTCCTCTCTATCTTGTTAATTTTTTTTTTACGGGTTTTTGTAGTTTGTGTGTTTGTTGTGTGTGTTTTAGGCCTGTTAGGGCTTAGGATGTCGAAGCCCATAAGGCAGTGTTTTTTAAATTTCCGAGTGTGGCCATAAGCTGTCCCCAGCAGATGGCCACACTCGGCGTGCTTGGGGTTGAACACCTGTCATCTGGTTGTACCATTTGTGCAGGGTTCAACCCCGGCTTTAAGGGGGGGAGGTCGCTTCTTCTGGGGGACTTTTCCCCCCAGATGCCCGGGCCCCTGCCCCCTGCCAGCAGCCTTGTGGTCTCCCTCCCGGCTGGGACTCAACCTCCCCCCAAAAAACCGGAGGGAGGGGGAAAAAGGGGAAAAAGAAGAAGGAGAGACACAGGAGAGGCACCACAAACGGAGGGGGACCTCAAGTTCGGCCCCCCCTAAACGGGCCTCCCCTGTGCCCTTTTAGATCTCCTCCTCCTCGGCTCCACTCCCCCGGGTTTTCTCTGGCCCGAGGAGGAGGAGGCTAGCCCTTCAGTGAGGTCCCGAGGCTCTCTAGGTCCCCGGTGGCCCCCATCTAGATCCACCTTTTCAATGAGGAAGCAGACATGGACCGGATGATGAGGTTTTATCCAGGCCCAAAAATGCAAATGGGGGTGTTTAGCCCCCATCCGGGAGGGGGACCCTTTTTTTCCCCCTTCTCCCACCCACACCCCGGGTTCGGGCTGTCCGGGCAGAGTTGGATCCGGGGTGGGTCGGATCCGATAGGTCGGGCGCACTCGGATCCGACCCATCCCTTGAGTGCTTGGTCCGGGCCCAACCCTCGGAGCCGAGGGCCGAGCCTCGGATCCGAGGGAATGGTGTGTTTTGCCCGCCCAAGGGCGGGGCACACCGGGCTCGGATCCGGCGGCCCCGCTCAGACCGTCCGGCCCGGGTCCGAGTGGGGTCGGCTCGGGCTTAGAGAAGCTGGCCCCCCCCTTTGACGAGTGGAAAGGGCACTGTTGAGGACTACTGGGCCCCGGTCCCTGCAGGGTCCATCGACTCCCCTTTCAGCTGGGCCAGGCTCCCACCCGCCGGTCCCAGGGACAGCCCCTGATGTCCCAAGTAGTTCCCTTGGAACATCCCAGCTGCTGAAGAGGACTCCTCGGACAGTCCCCCCAGGAAGTGCCCCCCGAAACGTAAGTGCAAAAAGGGGGCACATGGACTCCCAGAGTCCATTCAAGACACAGACTTGGATGAAGGGGGGGCTCCCCAAGATCACCCCGAAGACGCCCCTTTTGGGGACACCAGGGAGATGTTAAGGAGCAGGGGGGGGTCTGCCCCAAGGCCTCCTCAGACGAGTCTGTGTTCTTGGAGGCATTCGAGGTGGGCCCTCCACCTCTTGGGTGTCCCCCCCTGCCGATCCTCTGGTGGACCTTATATCCACCAGAGCATGGAAGGATCCGGACACCGTTGAGCCTGTACCCAAGGCCCGACCGTATCCTTTCCCCCCGGGGGGCACTCACTGGAGCAAGGGCCCCCGGGAGATGCCATGATGATGGCTGCAGCCAAAGAGGGGGTTGGGCCCCGGAGAGTCCCTCTATGCATCCTCCGGGCAAGGAGTCCCACTCGATGGATCGCATTGGGAAGCGAGTTTTTGTTCAGCAACCTTTTTTGAGAGCGCTGAACTACATGGCACATGTCATCAGGATGCAGCGCGATCTTATTAAAGAATACCCTCCTTCCCCCCCCCGGAGTCCATGTCGGCGGAGGACAAAAAGGGACTCCCCCAAAGGCCACTCTTAGAGCAGTTTCCAAATCTATGCGGCTACTTTTTTCAGCTGAGGGAGCCGCTAGAGCCAGCGGAGCAGGCCTAGTAGGGGGCCTGGCTCCGCCACTGTGATTTTCAGAGCCCTTCAAAGCGACCCGCGAATGCCCCTTTGATGGTTCTGCCTTGTTTGGCAAAACTGTTCCCTTAGTCCAGAGCGAAGGGCGGAAGACGCTGTCTGCCGCCGAGTCCGCTTCTCAGCCCCCAGAGGTCCTTCTCAAGAACCAAAAGGGACAGAAGAAGATGTGGTTCCGAAGTCGCAGCAGTCCCAACCTGCTCCGGATAACCAGTCCTTCCGTGGCAGAGGAGGACAGGGAGGTCCCTCCTAGAGGCAGAGGGGCTCCTGGGAAATTTGGGTCCAGAGAACCTTTCTCTGACAGACCCACGCAACAGCCCTGAAGGGTTGCCCGGGTGTCCGCTCCCGGAGGCAGTCGGGGGCCCAGGCACCTGACTTCTTGGGAGTCCAAACATCAGACCGTTGGGTGCTTCGTGTGATATCCAGAGGTTATGCCATTCCCCTAGCAAAATTCCCCCGATCCCCCAGCCTCCCAGATGTACCACCCGAAAAAGGGGGGCAGCAGCTGTCGAAATCGAAAGCTGCTAGAAAAAAGCCATCCAGCCCCCCAGATCAAACCGGATCAGGGTTTTACTCCAGGTTCTTTTGGTGCCAAAGCGGGGACTTAAGACCAAACTTAGACCTTTCCCTGCTGAACCTGTCAGTAACCAAGCAAAAATTCCGGATGGTCACCCCACAATCTATACTCCCCCCTTTTGGGGGAATGATTTGGGTGTGCTCCATCGACCTCAAGGACGCCGACTACCACATTCGGATGGACAGACGGTCCAGGAGGTTTTTTGCCCGGCTGGGAGCCAGCCCCTACCAGTTCAGGGTCCTCCCCGGTCTCACCTCAGCCCCCCGGGGGTTCACCCAGGTACTAGCAAATAGCGGGCCCCCCTGAGACTCCAGGGATTACAGGTCTTTCCGACCTGGGACTGGCTCCTGACGGCATCATCAAGGCATCTACTGTGCTCAGCCAGGGACTATTTCCTTCTTATAGCCCCAAGGCTGGGCATCACCATAAACTGGGAAAATCTTTACTGCACCCCACACAACTTATAGATTTCATAGGAGGAAGGTTGGACACAAAATCAATGGGGCCCTTTCCCCACCCCAGAAGGGTGTCCAGCCTGAGGTGTCATATCACAGCAGTCCTGCAACCCTTTTCCCATGGGAGCTTCGGTCCTGAGGGCCCTAGGGGTTTAATGGGCAGCTATTCCACTTCTTCTTCATGCTCGCACACATGCGGGGTTTTTCAATGGACCCTTTGGTCCAGTGGTCCCCTTCCCCTCTCAACAGCCCGATGCGGTCAGCAAGGCATGCAAGGACTCCCTTTTTGGTGGCTCCAGTCTCCGAGCCCTAGCAGGGAGACCTTTTTGTGCAGCATTCCCCCGACCCACAGTGCCCACGGACGCCCCCCGCCGGGGGGGGGGGGGGCATTCTGCGGGGAAGATTGTCCAAGGCCCTGGAACCTCAGAGACCCTTTCATATAAATGTCCTGGAGATGAGGGGGGGCTCCTAGCGTTGCAAGCACTTCACAGCCTTCTTCCTTTAGGGACTATTGCAAATTTAGACAGACAACATGTCGGTAGTCTGGTACATCAACAAACAGGGGGAACCAGGTCCTTTTCCCCTTTGTCGAGAGGCCATGAGAGTCTGGGAATGGGCAATTTCCACCAAAAGCTTTTTTTAGCAAACATTCCGGGAAAATCCAACATCCTTGCGGGCAAGCTCAGTCGCACCATTCTTTCCCCGCGAATGGTCTCTCAACCTGGGAGCGAAGAAGATTTTTGCCGCCCGGGGCAACCCTGTTGCGATCTTTTTTCTTCTCCTCAAAGCCAAATGCAACAGTTTCTTCGCCCCTTCCCCACCTTGGGGGAAACCCGAGACGCTCTGGTGCATGCTTGGCCTCCGGTCTCCTTTATGCCTATCCTCCACTACCTCTGATGCAGAGGCTCTTTCAGAAAGCCAACAGTTTGGGGAGCAGAATGATTCTCATTGCCCCGTTTTGGCCTCGTCAGCCCTGGTTCCCTTTGTATGGTCTCACAAAGTGAATCCACCCTGGATTCTGGATCCGATCCCGGATCTCATCTCCCATCCTCTGGAAATCCCCGGGCCCAATCTAAAACCCTGAAATTGGCAGCCTGGCTGCTCCAGTTCCATCCTTGATTAGGACTCCCCGGGATCTCTCACCTGTCAAGGCCATTTTAGTGGCGGCTCATAAACCTTCCACTAGGAAGGTTTATCGGAGAAATGGAAAAAGGGTTTTTTAGGGGGCCAGAAAAATGTTGATCCTTTTTCGGCACCTATGTCGGGTACTGGACTTCTTAACAGACCTCTTTCATCAAGGGGCTAGTTCTTCCACGGTAAAGGTACAAATGGCAGCTATTTCCCATTATCATATGGGTCATGAGTCAGCTCCCCTGACTGCGAAATTTGCAAGACCTTTCTTAAAGGAGTTTTTCTTTTTAGGCCCCCCGTCAAAGGTTTTACCACCTTGGGACCCATCCTTAGTTCTACAGGCCCTTACCCCCCCTTTTAGCCTGCAGCTTCTGCAGATCTAAAGTACCTTTCCTGGAAGACTGCCCTTTAGCCATCCCTCAGCCAGAAGAGTGTCGGGAAATTCAGGCTCTATCCCTCAAACCGCCTTTTCCTCTCCTTTTTTTCCCCATAGGGTGTGCCTCAGGACCAATCCATTTTTTCTTCCAAAAGTTTCTTTTTAATCTAATATTAATCAATCAATCAACTTACCTGTGTTTTTCCCCCTTAAAAAAAAGGGAATATAAGCTGCATTCTTTGGGTGTTCATAGACAACCCCTTTTACATTCACAGAAGGGTGGTCATAGACAATCAGATCAACTGTTCGCCCCCTTTGCTAAATTTGCTATGGGAAAGCAGTTTCCAAAGTCACACTGTCGACATGGATTGCTAATTGTATTCTGCAGGCTTATGACACTTCAGGTAGGCCTGCTCCTCAGAGGGTTACTGCTCATTCTACTAGGGCAGTTTCCACGCCCGCCGCTTTAAATCCCGAGTGCCATTGGATGATATCTGCGCTGCAGCCACTTGGGCCTCGCCTCATACCTTATTTCTCATTATAAAGGTTTGGGGATTTTGGGGGTTGGTTTTCCCCAAAAAGGGGAAGGGGGCAAAATTTTTTCCTTTGGGCTCCCAAAAACCCGGGGGGCTTTTTGGAACATTTCCTTCCCAAAAAGGGCCGGGCCCCCAAAGGGGTTTTAAAAAGGTAAACTGGACCCCTTTTTCCCCACCAGGTTGCCCCGGGGCCCAAAAAAAGTTTCAATCTAACATTTGCCAATTTTCTTTAAATCCATAGCTGGTTTTGCCACTGCAGTCTTGCAGGGCCTTATAGCTGGTCCTAATTCTGTTTAAATTCCCCCTCCCAACCTTAGCTTTGGGAATCTACCCAAATGTAATGACTGCAACAGTGAAACACGAAGAACATAGTACAGTTGTGTACACTTACCATAAATGTAGATGTTAGTGTATTCACTGTTGCAGTCCTGGTTACCCTCCCTCCAGCCCCCTTTTTCTTCTTTTGGCTATACCTCTACACTCACTTAATGTGCTCAAAAAGGTTTTTGTTGTATTTGCTTTTTTGTTGGAGGTATATCCTTGTATTATAGATTTAATTGCTTCCCATTGGGGGCACCTGACTTCTGGGGCAAGAAAAACTGATATAATGGCGTCTGCTGCATGTTTTATATCCCTGATAAACTGACGTCCTGGAAGAAGGGACAGCAACCGACACAGGACCCAAGACTTTGTTAATCATGCCGACTGAGGGCTACTGCAAGCAAGATAACCCAAATGTAATGACTGCAACAGTGAACACACTCTAACATCTACATTTATGGTAAGTGTACACAACTGTACTTTCTAGTGGAGAGAAACAGTCACTTTAAATATTTTAAATGCTGTATTGTTTATTCACAGCAGGGACAATAAATAGGGAGTAAAAGGACAGAGAAGTCGAGCATTTAATAATAGAATCCTGTTGTTGTCCTTTTAAACAAACACACATGACTGTGAAATTTTACTCTCTTAATGGGAACATTTTTGCAAGCCGCGGTGGTGCAGTGGTAGCGTTGTCGCCTCACAGCAAGAAGTTCTCCCGTTCGATTCTCGGCTGGAGCGCCTTCTGTGTGGAGTCTCCCCGCGGTCGAGTGGCATTCAAAAGACATGCGTGAATGGGGTTGCCTTCGTTGAAAGTTGGTTGTCGGGCTGGAACCTCGGCACCGTAAAAATCTACTGCCAGTCATTAGCGGACTGGAGTTCCGCTGTTGCGACCCCTAACCAGGAAAAGCCGAAAGAAGAACAATGGGAACATTTCTGCCAAGTAGACACATGTTAACTCAGGCCCTAATTAACCTGAAATTGAGGAAGCAATGGGAACATTTCATGTATATATTTGTATGTATTTTATATGTGATTTTTTAGTGGACAGTTTGACCCCAGACTATTTAACCACAAATATATTCTAGTAAGTATTTTATCATTATGTTGTTATTAAATCAATTATTCAGTATTAACACTGTTAATTTTTCATTGTAAATATATATATATTTTTTACTTTAATATTTTTATTTAATTTATTACATTGGTTAGTATAAATATAACACAAACTTTTAACATATAATAACTAGTGTTATGTTGTAACATATTATGACAAGTCAAAACAAAAAAAGCTGTAGAGCGATGAGCAGTGCAGTTTCTATTCCTCACTTTTTACACACTACGAAAGTGACACCTTCAACGTCTTTAACGCTTTTATTAAAAATACATGCGTTTTCGTCCTTAACCTCTAGGACTTCATCAGATAAAACTGTTTTAAAAAAACTCCACTTTTATATTCTGTTAATACATCAATTAACCAATGAAGACACCATTTTATTAATACAAATACACCAATCAACTTCTCATCTCATTAATATTAATTTCCACATTACAAAAAGATCATATGTGTAAACAAAAACTTTTAAAATCAATTTAACCTTCAAAAGGTGTTTACCAATAGATCTGACATCTCCTAATACGTCTTTGGGAAAGTTCTTCATTACGTTTTACCATAAAAACTAAATAATTTCTGTGCAAAATATCGCAAACTTAAAAAACATTAAAATCTAGGCTTTAAACCCCCCCTAGTGTTGATCAACTATATAACATCCTATCACTTCTTGTGTGTTGTACTTATATTATTCCTACTTATCAATTCCTTATTTCCTTTTATATACCTATTTACATTAATAAAATATATAAATAAATATCGAATATAAGAAATAAATAAATAAATAAATAAATATTATTAATATTCCTTAAAATATTTCATCTTACCCTATTAATATATAAACCTACCCAGTGAGTGTGACTTAGACCTTATTCGCTTTTACCTTTAATATTGGTCCTATTGATAGATTTTCATTCAATCCTGGCTTTTTACAAGCATTTAGATACACTTGCCACCACAATTCCCTAGTTTCTAAAATCTCCTCCCATAAACCTCCCCTAACATCCTGCTGTACTTGTTCTAACCCAAAAAATAAATATTTAGCTCCTACACAATTTTTAAAGTGCCTATATAGTGCGTTTGTTTCCTTTCTTTTTCCAATGTCATATATGTGTTCATATATACGCCTTTTGAACACTCGTTCCGTTTTCCCAATATAAAATGATTGGCAGTTTTGACAAACTGCCAAATAAACTACACCTTGCGTGTTGCAGTTAATTCTATCTTTACTTTTAATTAATCTCTTTCTACTTTCTATGAAAACTTCATCCTTATTCATTATGTGTGGACATTGTGCACATCTCCCGCACTTAAAAGTTCCCACTTTATTGTTTTCCCCTATCCTTTTATACTTTCCATTTCCTTCTAGTTTTTTCTTTATGTTAGGGGGGGTTTTGTAAGTTACTTGTAATGTCATATTCTTAATCTCTTCTAGATCTGTGATGGCAACAAATCTATCCCATTCCTTTTTAAATATCTGTTTAACCTCTTTATTTAAAGTGTTAAACTCCATAATTAACCTTTTTACATCCACATTTCCATTCACTATCTTATCACCTGACCCCTCAATAATTCCTTCTTTTATTCCTTTTATTGGTTGAAATTTAGTTTTCCTACCTTTTTCCACCTCATCTTTTATTGTACTTATAAATTCTAATGGGTAACCCCTCTCCAAAAACATTGTTTCCAGTTTATTACATTCTTGATGAAAATCGTCTTCATCACTTGTCATCCTAGAGCCTCTCACGAATTGGCCCTTAATAATATTTCTCTTACAATGTTTTGGATGAAAACTATCGTAATGTAGGTATGAATTACAAAATGTGCTCTTTCTGAACACCTTAGTTTCAAATTTTCCGTTGTTCTTATAAATCTCCACATCAAGGTAATTCATAACTTCTTTACTCATGACATAGGTAAATTTTAGATAATTGGTGGTTTGATTTATATAGGAAAAAAATTCATTAAATTTTTCTACACTACCTGTCCAAAATATTGCTATGTCATCCAAAAATCTGTGGTAAAGGCACCAATATTGGCTATAAATAGAATTATTTACAAATTTCTCTTCCCATTTATCAAGAACTATATTAGCAAAAGTCGGGGCACAGGCCGCCCCCATTGAGACTCCTGAAATCTGTTTGTAATACTCTCCATTAAACATCAAATAATTATATTTTAAAATAGAATCCATAAGTGTCACCACTGTTACTTTCTCTTCATGCGTCAACTTTTTGTCGTTATACACACTTTCCTCAAATAATTCCATACCCTCAACATGCGGTATACTTGAAAAGAGGTCTATGATGTCTATTGTGACAAAAATTATATTTTCATTATATATGTTAGTAGAAAGCTCCCTTAACAGATCCCACGAATCTCTTAAAATAATTTCACTTTCCATCCATATGTGTTTCACTTTATTATCTACATATTTAGCTAATGGAGTTGTTTTAGCACTTTGAAGGTGTCACTTTCGTAGTGTGTAAAAAGTGAGGAATAGAAACTGCACTGCTCATCGCTCTACGGCTTTTTTTTTTGTTTTGAGTTGTTTGGTTTTATTGAAAGCCGCACTTTTCTTTGGTTGGTGGGATATTATGACAAGTGTTACTATAACATATTTTATATTATACTGCTATTTTAATCAATCTATTATGTATTCTATATTGTGCTTATTTTACTTTGTGGGGCTAGCAAAGTGTTTTTTTTTTCCTTTCTATTGTGCTTCTCTGTGAAAAAAGTTTTTACTATCATTTGCTGCAGGATTTCCCTAGGAAAGAGACCCCATTTTCGGCTTGACCATGGAACAATTTGGTGGTCTTATGGTCAGTGCTTGTTGTAGCCACAAAAAGAAAAAGTTAAGCAAACAGCCTTTGCAAGACAAGCAGCTTGCCTCAGATGCAGGTGATCGACTCTGTTGAGGCCATTAATTGTACCTCAGACGGCTCCTCTTTTACCCTGGTTGCCTCTGGTGTGGCACCTAAAGCCATTATGAACCAGGGGTTAACAACATCCTCTGGTTGTTGAGGTCCCTTCAGTGGGCAAGGTAGAGTCATTCCTGTTGATCCAGGAAGGGGGAAGTCTTCCCTGTTTTGTCAGAATGATGTGTCCATCCCTGGGGAAGCTACTACTGCCATTAGTAACAAGGCTGGCCCCATTTTTCCTGTCAAAAATAAACAGAAAACCAGGCATATGTCTACTCTTCCTCAATTTACTTTGGATAGGAATAGTTTACTGGGTCTGGCACCAGGTTTAATTCAATGTTGGTCATTGTAAAGTGGTTTTTGATTAAAAAAAAAAAAAAAAAAAAAAAAAAAAAGAGGGATTCCTCTTTTTCTGAAGAGATTCAAGATTTTGAATCTTGACTGGAGGATGAAGGGAGAGATGCATAGTTTTCTCCTCATATTTCTGATTCAGAATCTGAGGAGAGTTCACTTTCTGACTCTCCCTATGGGGGGGGGGGTCTGTCTATCTGAGACTATTTCTAGAATGTGCAGGGTTTTAAGTGGGAGAAAATGAATGTTTCTCGATCCCTAAAAAAAATACTATGAGACATAAAGAAGGAATTTTCAGCACCTGCCCCCATTCCTTCAGTTCTGTCAGCTTTGGAGGATGTGTGTGTTACTGCCTGCAATTCTCCCGCCAGTCAGCAAGCTGCCTCTTAAAAGGCAGATAGGATGTATAAAGTTCCTCAGTCTTTTAAGTCGTTAAGGACTCTTCCCAAACCTGATCCAGCAGCTATAACTTTGGGTAATACTTCTGTTGCTAAACACTTTAATTCCAATCCTACTATTTCTGATGAAAGATGGGAGGATTATTGAGAAGTATGGGAAAAAAAAGTGTATGCTTCTGCAGAATTTTTAATTGTTAGGCTTATATATTAACATTTGTTCTGACTAATTGTGAAAGTATGAGGAATGTTTTGTTTGCAGTTCCTTTTTGTAAGGAAAAAATCTACTTTAACTAAAATTAATTTATTGTATTGTTCAAGCCTCTACTCATTGTATACATGGGGTAATTCCTTGCCCTCCAGACCAGACTATTTTGTGTTTGGCTCACATTATCAGTTATCTGCCTTGCCCCTTGGACTAGCCACTGCACAAAGTGTGTTTCCACCTGCCCTTCATCATTTACTCTCTCAGGGAATGATATAACCAGTTCCCCTTCCTAAGGTGGGAAAGGAGTTTTATTCAAGGATGTTTTTAGTGCCAAAGAAAGAAAATGCTTAGAGACCAGTTTTGGATCTTTCTTTCCTAAACCTGTTTATGATAGTACCCAAATTCAAAATATCACTTTGCAAAGTTGATACTTCTTCAAAGGGCTATGGCCACTGGTAATGTTTTAAGGAGATAGCTGTATTCTCAGAACCTCCAAGATGCTAAAAATGATATTTTACATTGCTTTTTGAACAGAGATCTAGTTTTTGGATACTCTGCTGCAGATGGGATCAAAAAATGTGACTGAAAGGAGTAAGCTGATTCAGAGAATCTCAAGATATTTCAGTCCTCCTTTTTATAAAATTTTCTAGGGATTCTCTAACTCCTCATCCAGTTTTGGTAAGAAACAAGATAAACAATCGTAGTGAAATGAAGGTAAACAGACATTTAAGAAGAAATGGGTAGGGGGTTCTGGAAAGAATTCCAGAAACTCTCCAAAACCAAGGATAGTCCAGCAAGGCAGAATGACTAAAACTTTGTAGTGCTCCGCACCCCAGTAGCCCCCAGAGACTTTGTTCACCAGTTCCACCCTAGTTAGCCCCTTTTTCTTCCAGAAAGTCTGAATCTCTACTTTTCTCTTTGGCAGCAAGTAGTTTCAAACAAATGGTCTCTGAAGATCTTTCCTCAAGGTTACAGAGTTCAGTGGGAGGAAATTTTTCTTTCCAGAGGTAATTCCTCATCGCCGAAACAGTCCTCTTTTTGTTTCCACCTGTCCTTCACCATCATGCTGTCCCAAGGAGTGATGAAACCAGTTCCCCCTTCCCAGTGGGAAGATGGTTTTATTCAAGGATGTTTTTAGTGTCAGAGAAAGAAAATCCTTGGAGACCAGTTCTGGAGTTTTCTTTCCTGAACCTGTTTGTGATGGTGCCCAAATTCAAAAGGGTGTCACTTCAGAACCTGCTAACTTTCCTTTCTCATTCAAGTTTCCTGGTGACATTAGATTTAAAATATGCTTATCATATTCCTATTCATTCAAACTTCAGACATTTCTTAAGGTTTTGTGTGTTTGGCTCACATTATCAGTTATCTGCCTTGCCCCTTGGACTAACCACTGCACAAAGTGTGTTCACAAAGTGTCTAACTCCAATTATAGCTCATTGCAGGCTACTGAGTATCCACATTTTGCATATATAGACAAGTTTCTTATATTTGCAGTCTTTTTCAGTATCAGGAAACTTTATTGGGTGAAAGATCTCTTACACAAGCTGGGATTCCAAGAGAACATACAAAAATCTTTCTTGACTCGTCCTCATAGGATTGTGTTTCTGAGGTGTGAACTAGACACCATAGTTCAAAGAGCTTTTCTTCCACAGTAAAAAAAAAAAAAAGATCTATATCTAGATCCGTTTCTAGGGTTTTCCACTCAGTCTTCAGTCACTGTGAGGGAATACCTCAGGATTTTGGGTCTCATAGCTTATGCAATTCTCATGATATCCCCAGCAAGACTCCACATGAGAAAGATACCTGAAGTCTTTTTGGTCCCAGCACCAACACCCCCTTGTCTTTTCAGATCCCCACTACTGAGGTTTGTCAGAAGGGAGATCACTTGGTGGAAGTAACAGATATCCCTAAATCCAGGTCTCCCCTTCTTCCTCCCTATTTCAAAACACTCTATCACCACACACGCATTTGTTTAGGGGTGGGGCATTTTCCAGTCGAATAAAAATGCAAGCTGTGTAGGACACCAAGGACAGATGCAAGCACATAAATATACAAGAGATGCTTGCCCTAGCCAAGGCACTGACCTCACTGAATAAGTTTTGGTCTGTGGGACCGCTTCAAGTTGTTAGAGACAATACTACAGTCATGTGGTACATCAACAAGCAAGAGGAAACCAGGACATACCCTCTCTGCAGACTAGCCATGTTAGCTTGGGTTGTAGCTTCAAAGCACAGTTTCGTTCTGCAGGTGTGCTATATACCGTTAGAGCAAAATTGTGTGGCAAGCAAACTGAGCAGGCCAAGTGTATACCCTCACAAATGGAAACTAGATCAGGGTGTCTTCCAAGACTTGATCCATCTGTGGGGCGTTTTCGGGTTGACCTGTTTTCCTCCTCTTTGAACAGTCATCTGAAAAGATTCCTCCAGGCCTTCCAAGAAGTCTTGGAAGACAGGTGCCTTTTCTTTTTCTTGGATAGGAATGTTCCTGTATGCTTTTCCACCACTTCAGATTCAGAAGGACTCCCCTAAGATCATTGTGGTTACTCCCTTCTAGCCCAGCCATCCGTGGTTCTCCCTTCTTTTGGAAATAGCCAGGGGTAATTGCCACAGGCTTCCTCACAAACTGGGTCTACTCACACAAGAACAGGGGTGTTTGATACACCTTGATACCAGTCAACTTCATTTGACTGCCTGGATGATAGGGTCTTAATTCCTTTTATGCATCTCTTTACTGAGAACATGCAGCAGGTACTAATGGAGGCAGAAAAGCCTGCTACATATTTTAGCAAATGGAAAAGGTTTTCTATTTGGTGCCAACAGCATAACTAGCACTCATTCAGGGTTACTGTCTGATTTTATAACATTTGTGTTACTGTCCTATGACCTTTCTTATTCCTCGGTCAGGGTTCATTTATTGGACATTTCAGCATGTCTGCCCATAGATCCTCTTTCGCTTTCTCCATTTGAAACAGCTGATATTGCTGATTTCTGAGGTTCTTAACATGGAAAACATTTTGATTGCTCTGACCTCTGTAAGAAGGGTGTCTGAGTTGAAAGCTCTTAAGATGAGTCAGCCCTATCTAATTTTCCACAGGGGCAAGGTTTCTTTGAGAACTATTTATTTTATACCTAATGTGATATCCAAGTTTACTTTAAGCCAAACTATCCATCTCTCCGTTTTCTTACATGAACCCAAAATTGAGGGAGAAAGGGTACTCCATACCTTAGATGTCCAGACACAACTTGGGTACTATCTTGACAGAACTAAATCTTTCAGCTTTTCGAATTGGTTATTTATTTCTTGTGAAGGCTAGAATGTGGGACAACCTCTGTCAAAACAGACCATTTCCAAATGGTTGTCTAAGACTATTACCTTTTGTTAAACTTACCACAACAACACTATTCCAGGCAGTTTCAGGGTCCACTCTCTACTAGGACCATGGCTTCATCTGTGGCTTTTTGGAAAGGGTTGATGTTCTGTAGACCCTGAGGCAAATAAACACAAGAAAAGCAGCTGGTCCTGATAATATTATGGAAGGGTTCCAAGAGACTGTGCTACCCAGCTGTTCACTGTACTTACAGATATATTAAAAACATCATTGTACCAAGTTGCTTCAAAAGTATGACAATCATTCCCTTACCCCAAAAAATCCCAGCTGACAAGCCTAAATGATTACTGGCCAGTTGCCCTTAAATCAACAATAATGAAGTGTTTTGAGAGGTTGATCAAGAACCATATCTCTTCAAGCCTATCTGGAACACTGGATACATTACAGTTTGCTTGAAGATCTAACCGCTGCACAGCTGATGCAATAGCTGTAACACTTCATGAATCCTTGGTGTATCTAGAGAACAAGAATCGCTGTGTCAGAATGCTGTTCATCGATTTTAGTTCTGCCTTTAGCACTGTCATCCCTCAGAATCTGATATCGAAGCTGATCCAGCTGGGCATCAATACCCCCCCTATGTAACAGGATAGTGGACTTTCTCATCAACAGACCCCAAAAAGTATGTGTGAGAAGTAACAGTTCAGTCAGTATTACACTGAGCATGGGCGTCCCTCAGGGCTGTGTCATGAGGCCTCTGCTGTTCACCTTATTGATGCACAACTGCATGGCTAAGCATGAATCCAACAAAATCTTAAAGTTCGTGGATGATAACACTGTCGTAGGTCTTGTCAGAAATGGTGAGGAAACGGCCTACACAGGTGAAGTGGAGCATCTGATAGGCTGGTGCAACGGCAACACTCTGGCCTTAAATATAAGCAAGACCAAAGAATTAATAATGGACTTCAGGAGGACTCAGGAGATGCATCAACCTCTGGAAATTAAGGGGGTGGCAGTGGCAACAGTCAAACACCAAGTTCCTGGGGGTGCACATCTCAGATGACCTATCCTGGTCAATTCATATTAGCCACACAGTGAAGAAGGCACAACAACATCTGCACATCCTATGGAAACTGAGGAAGGCAAACCTGTCTCCATCCATACTCAAAGCCTTCTACAGGGGGACTATTGAGAGCATCCTCTCAAATGACGTCATAGTTTGGTATGGTAACTGCAAAGCATCTGACCACAATTTATTTTATTTTATTTTTTATTTTACATTTGTTAAAAAGGAGAGTCCAACTGGATACAAGTCCATTTTCAGTGGAGGCCCGGAGAGAAAAGCTCCATGAACAACATTACAGTAAAAGATAAAAAAATAAGAGTTGCATTAATGACATACATGTAATTCATTTAGACATAGCTGACAATCCAGGCGTTTGTTTTATACGTAGACATAGTTAATTATTCATAATACAGTTTTTATAGATACTAAATGTATGGTTATAGTCATTTACTAACAATATACAGCTATCCTGGGGTATTACAGGAGCATAGTCTGTTAATGGAGAAATATGTTTTGAGCAGTTTCTTAAATTGGGTTACTGAATTTGTAGCTGTAATTTGGGTAGGGAGCGAGTTCCAGGATTTGGAGATGCAGTGACTGTAGATGGGTTTTCCTGCCTCATTGTTAGTCCTGGTTACCTTAAGGAGGTGTTGGGTACTTGACCTTAAGGATTTGGTGGGGGTTATAGGGCTGAATAAGTTGTTGAAGGGATGTTTTTTTTTTCTGATTGGTAGAGCAATTTATGGATGAGTGTCAGCTGGTTGTACTGGAGTAGTAGTGGTAATTCTAGCCATTGTAGTTTAATAAGGCTGTCACAATGGTGTGTTCTTGGGGAGGATTCTGTGGCAACTCTAGCTATCTTGTTATAACAGTTGACAAGTTTGTTTAGGTCTGTTTTTCTGAGGTTGGTCAGCATGGGGGATGCATAAAGTAATGTGGATAACTGCTCTCCTGAGGGTAGTGAAGACAGCGGAAAAAGTCATTGGTACCTTGCTCCCATCCATGGATGTTCTGCATGAGACTGTGTGTGTGTGTGTGTGTGTGGGAAGGGCTAGGAAGACTACCAACTATCCCACTAACCCTGCCCATGGCATGTACTTCCACCTTTCCTTGGGCAGGCAGTATCGCAGCTTATACTGTAAAACATCTAGACTGAACAGGAACTTATTCCCTGTTATATCCATAAGGCTGATGAAGTTGAATGCCAGGCATGACAGTGAATAATTAGATCAGTATGCCACTTGCTGTGAAGTATCAGCTATAGTAATCACTTTGGCAAATTATTTCAATAACTGGTACTGTTAGCCTGATCTCTTATGCTGTTACTTCCTGAATGTGCAATAGTCAGGAGTGAGTCACCACTCCATACATGTGCAATATGAGCATCAGAATATATAGTACAAGAACTGATGAAGTGCAATATAATAATAATAATATTATCTGTTGCTACTTGCCTCACATATATCCGAATACTTTTCTCTCTCTCCTTTAGATTTCCTGCTTTTAGTAATTATTGTTCATTGTACTTTTATTTGTATAACACACTAAATCTGAAGTAGGCAGACTTCATTTGTCTGCAACCTGTGGGTTTCGGATCCGACCTCGGATCCGAGCCGGCATTTCAAAAGGTTAGGATCCGAGCTCCTAGCTCCTCCCTCTACCCATAATCCCCTGCCAAGCCCTAACTGACCTCAGATTTCGTTTGCCACTTTTCAAGTTGCAACGGACTCCTCGAGCTCCTGGTTAAAGATAAGAGTATTGACTAAAAAATTTTAAAAACTTTAAACTTTTAATATTTAGTTAGTTAGAGTGTATGTGTTAGGCTTTCCTCTCTCTATCTTGTTAATTTTTTTTCACGGGTTTTGCGTAGTTTGTGTGTTTGTTCGTGCTGTGTGTTTTAGGCCTGTTAGGGCTTAGGATGTCAGAAGCCCATAAGGCAGTGTTTTCTAATACGAGTGTGGCCATAAGCTGTCCCCAGCAGATGGCCACACTCGGTGCGTTAAATGCTTGGGGGTTGAACACCTGTCATCTGGTTGTACCATATGTGCAGGGTTCAACTCCCGAGCTTTAAGGGAGCGGAGGTCGAAGCTTCTTCTGGCGGGACTTCTCCCTCCAGATGCGGCTCCGGCCTCTGCCCCTACTAGCCAGCAGCCTTCCGTGGGTGCTGCGGTCTCCCCTCCCCCGGCAGGGACTCAACCTCCCACCAAAAAGCCGGAGGAGAGGGAGACTACAAGGGAGAAAGAGAAGAAGGAGAGACACAAGGAGAGGCACCACAAACGGAGAGCCGAGACCTCAAGTTCGGCTCCTCCGTCTAAACGGGCCTCCCCTGTGTCTTCTAGATCTCCTCCTCCTCGGCTCCACTCCCCTCTGTTCTCTTCTGTGCCCGAGGAGGAGGAGGCTAGCCCTTCAGTGAGGTCCCCGAGGCGGCTCTCTAGGTCCGCTTCGGTGGCCTCATCTAGATCCACCTTTTCAATGAGCGAAGCAGACATGGACCGGATGATGAGGCGTTTCATCCAGGCCCAGATGCAAATGGGAGTGCTCTTAGCCCCCCCCCCCATCCGGGAGGGGCTTCGACCCCTTTTTTCGCCCCCTTGGCTCCTTCTCCGACCCACACCCCGGGTTCGGAGCTGTCTGTGCCGGGCAGAGTTGGATCCGGGGGTGGGTCGGATCCGATAGGTCGGCGCACCTCGGATCCGACCCATCCCTTGAGTGCTTCGGGTACTTCGGACCCAACCTCTCGGAGCCGAGGGCCGAGCCTCGGATCCGAGGGAGCTGGTGTGTCTTCGGCTCCGTCTAAGTCAGAGCACACCGGTCTCTCGGATCCGACGGTTTCAGCTCAGACTCCGGTCCGTGCGTCGGATCCGAGTGGGGGTCGGCTCTCGGGGCTTAGAGAAGCTGGCTCCCCCTCGGCCTTCGACGTAGTGGAAAGGGCGCTGTTGAGGACTACTGGACCCCCGGTCCCTGCAACGGCTCCACCCCGCACTCCCTTGCAGCTGGGCCAGGCTCCCATCAGCCGGTCCCAGGGACAGCCCGACTCGATGTCCCAAGTAGTTCCCTTGGAACATCTAGCTGCTGAAGAGGACTCCTCGGACAGTCCCCCCGAGGAAGTGCCTCGGAAGCGTAAGTGCAAAAGGAGGCACATGGACTCCCCAGAGTCCATTACCGAAGACACAGACTTGGATGAAGGGGAGGACTCCCCAAGATCACCCCCGGAAGACGTCTCCTTTGGAGACATTATGGAGATGTTAAGGATCAGGGGGGGGTGGTCTGCCCCCAAGGCCTCCTCAGACGAGTCTGTGTTCTTGGAGGCATTCGAGGTGGGTCCATCCACCTCTTGGGTGTCCCCTCCTGCCGATCCTCTGGTGGACCTTATATCCACCAGAGCATGGAAGGATCCGGACACCGTTGAGCCTGTACCCAAGCGTCTGGACCGTATCCTGAGCCCCCCGGCGGACCGCACTCACTGGAGCAAGGGCCCCCCGGTAGATGCCATGATGATGGCTGCAGCCACGAAGAGGGAGTTAGCACAGGAGAGTCCCTCTATGCAGCCTCCGGGCAGAGAGTCCCACTCGATGGATCGCATTGGGAAGCGAGTTTTTAGTTCAGCAACCTTCTCTTTGAGAGCGCTGAACTACATGGCACATGTCATCAGGATGCAGCGGGACCTGATTAAAGAGTACGCTGCATCCCCCCCCCAGAGTCCATGTCGGGTGAGGACAAACAAGTGTACTCCACCCGTATGGCCACTCTTAGAGCAGTTTCTAATACTTCTATGCGGCTACTTTCTCACGCTACCGAGGGAGCCGCTAGAGCTAGCGGAGCGGGCCTAGTCATGAGGCGTCAGGCCTGGCTCCGCCACTGTGATTTCGCAGAGCCCTTCAAAGCG
Organism: Protopterus annectens; assembly: GCF_019279795.1. Lineage (NCBI taxonomy): Eukaryota > Metazoa > Chordata > Ceratodontiformes > Protopteridae > Protopterus > Protopterus annectens. The sequence continues at coordinate 694,873,135 of NC_056747.1, read as the reverse complement.
ACCTTCGCGAATGCCCCCTTTGATGGTTCTGCCTTGTTTGTCAAAACTGTTCGCGAAACGTTAGTCCAGAGCGAGAAGGACGGGAAGACGCTGTCTGCCGTCTGAGTCCGTTTCTCAGCTCCCCAGAGGTCCTTCTCGAAGAACCAAAAGGGACAGAAGAAGATGTGGTTCCGGAAGTCGCAGCAGTCCCAACCTGCTCCGGATAACCAGTCCTTCTGTGGCAGAGGAGGACAGGGAGGTCGCCGTCCTAGAGGCAGAGGGGCTCCTAGGAACTTTGGGTCCAGAGAACCTTTCTCTGACAGACCCACGCAACAGCCCTGAAGGGTTGCCCGGCTGTCCGTCTCTGGAGGCAGTCGGGGGGCGTTTTTCGAGGCACCTGACTTCTTGGGAGTCAATCACATCAGACCGTTGGGTGCTTCGTGTGATATCCAGAGGTTATGCCATTCCCCTGAGCAAAATCCCCAGATCCCGCAGCCTCCCCGATGTACCACCCGACCAAAGGGAGGCAGCAGCTGTCGAAATCGAGAAGCTGCTAGAAAAAAAGAGCCATCCAGCGCGTCCCCCGAGATCAGACCGGATCAGGGTTTTACTCCAGGTTCTTCTTGGTGCCAAAGAAAACGGGGGACTTAAGACCGATCTTAGATCTCTCCCTGCTGGACCTGTCGGTAACCAAGCAAAAGTTCCGGATGGTCACCCCACAATCTATACTCCCCCTTTTGCGGGAGAATGATTGGATGTGCTCTATCGACCTCAAGGACGCGTACTACCACATTCGGATGGACAGACGGTCCAGGAGGTTCCTTCGCTTCTGGCTGGGAGCCAGCCACTACCAGTTCAGGGTCCTCCCCTTCGGTCTCACCTCTGCCCCCATGGTGTTCACCAAGGTACTAGCAGTAGTAGCGGCCCACCTGAGACTCCAGGGATTACAGGTCTTTCCGTACCTGGACGACTGGCTCCTGACGGCATCATCAAGGCATCTACTGTGCTCAGCCAGGGACTATTTCCTTCTTATAGCCCCAAGGCTGGGCATCACCATAAACTGGGAAAAATCTTTACTGCACCCCACACAACTTATAGATTTCATAGGAGGAAGGTTGGACACAAGATCAATGCGGGCCTTCCTCACCCCAGACAGGCTGTCCAGCCTGAGGTGTCATATCACAGCAGTCCTGCATCCGTTTCCGATGACGGCTTCGGTCCTGAGGGCCCTGGGTTCAATGGCAGCAGCTATTCCACTTCTTCTTCATGCTCGCTTACACATGCGGGTTCTTCAATGGACCCTATAGGTCCAGTGGTTCCCGCTATACTCCTCTCTCAACAGCCCGATAGCGGTCAGCAAGGCATGCAAGGACTCCCTGTTTTGGTGGCTCCAGTCTCCAGAGCCTCTAGCAGGGAGACCCTTTTGTGCAACATTCCCCTGAGCCACGGTGACTACAGACGCTTCTCGCCTCGGGTGGGGGGGGCATTCTGCGGGCAAGATTGTCCAAGGCACGTGGAGCACCTCAGAGACCTCGTTGCATATAAATGTCCTGGAGATGAGGGCGGTGCTCCTAGCGTTGCAAGCACTTCACAGCCTTCTTCCTACGGGGACTATTGCAATCCAGACAGACAACATGTCGGTAGTCTGGTACATCAACAAGCAGGGGGGAACCAGGTCCTATCCCCTTTGTCGAGAGGCCATGAGAGTCTGGGAATGGGCAATTTCCACCAAACGCTTTCTTGTAGCAACGCACATTCCGGGAAAATCCAACATCCTTGCGGACAAGCTCAGTCGCACCATTCTTTCCCCGCATGAATGGTCTCTCAATTCTCTGGTAGCGAAGAAGATTTTTGCCGTCTGGGGGCAACCCTGTTGCGATCTTTTTGCTTCTCACTCAAATGCCAAATGCAACAGTTTCTTCGCTCTACTTCCCCCACTTGGGGAATCCCCGAGAGACGCTCTGGTGCATGCTTGGCCTCCTGGTCTCCTTTATGCCTATCCTCCACTACCTCTGATGCAGAGGCTCTTGCAGAAAGCCAACAGTTTGGGGAGCACAATGATTCTCATTGCCCCGTTCTGGCCTCGTCAGCCCTGGTTCCCGTATGTATGGTCTCACAAAGTGAATCCACCCTGGATTCTGGATCCGATCCCGGATCTCATCTCCCATCCTCTAGGACTCCCGGTCCCGAATCTACACACCCTGAAATTGGCAGCCTGGCTGCTCCAGTTCCATCCTTGATTAGGACTCCCGGTATCTCGTCACCTGTCAAGGCCATTTTAGTGGCGGCTCATAAACCTTCCACTAGGAAGGTTTATCGGAGCAAATGGAAAAGGTTTTCTATTTGGGCGGTCCAGAAAAATGTTGATCCTTTTTCGGCACCTATGTCTGCGGTACTGGACTTCTTAACAGACCTCTTTCATCAAGGGGCTAGTTCTTCCATGGTAAAGGTACAAATGGCAGCTATTTCCCATTATCATATGGGTCATGAGTCAGCTCCCCTCATGACTGCGAAACTTTGCAAGACCTTTCTTAAAGGAGTTTTTCTTTTGAGGCCACCGGTCAAAGAAGCTGTACCACCTTGGGGACCTATCCTTAGTTCTACAGGCCCTTACTGCTCCCCCCTTTGAGCCTGCAGCTTCTGCAGATCTAAAGTACCTTTCCTGGAAGACTGCTTTCTTGGTAGCCGTCACATCAGCCAGAAGAGTGTCGGAACTTCAGGCTCTATGCGTCAAACCGCCTTACCTCTCCTTTTTTCCCGATAGGGTGTGCCTCAGGACCAATCCATTTTTTCTTCCAAAAGTTTCTTTGGAATCTAATATTAATCAATCAATCAACTTACCTGTGTTTTTCCCCAACTATAAAAACAAAGGAGAATATAAGCTGCATTCTTTAGATGTTCATAGACAATTGCGCTTTTACATTCACAGAATGGCTGGTCATAGACAATCAGATCAACTGTTCGTCTCCTTTGCTAAATTTGCTATGGGCAAAGCAGTTTCCAAAGTCACACTGTCGAGATGGATTGCTAATTATATTCTGCAGGCTTATGACACTTCAGGTAGGCCTGCTCCTCAGAGGGTTACTGCTCACTCTACTAGGGCAGTTTCCACGTCAGCCGCGTTTAAATCCCGAGTGCCATTGGATGATATCTGCGCTGCAGCCACTTGGGCCTCGTCTCATACCTTCATTTCTCATTATAAGGTGAATGTTGTTTCCAGGGGAAGAGCATCCTTTGGCTCAGCGGTGCTCCGGAACATCCTTCCATGACGGCCGCCCAAGATTTAGGTAGCTGGAGACTCTGTCCCACAGGTTGCAGACAAATGAAGTCTGCCTACTTCAGATTTAGAAGTTATGTACTCACCATAACGTTCCATCTGAGTAGGTGACTTCATTTGGATGCAACCATCCCCCCCTCCATCCCCCTGACCTTTATACAATAAGAGTTTATTCATCTATTTCGATACTTTTTATTCTAGTATTATATAGGCAAACTCAATCTGAAGTCAGTTAGGGCTTGGCAGGGGATTATGGGTAGAGGGAGGAGCTAGGAGCTCGGATCCTAAGCTTTTGAAATGCCGGCTCGGATCCGAGGTCGGATCCGAAACCCACAGGTTGCATCCAAATAAAGTCACCTACTCAGATGGAACGTTATGGTGAGTACATAACTTCTAATTTCATTGTAGTTTCTTACATTTCTTGTAAATGTATTATTATATTGTTTTTTCTCAAGATATATATAATATTTTATTTTTGTATTTCACTAAGATATTAATCTAAAACAATCATTTATTGCATTTACTTTGTTGTAACTTTTCCTAATGTTTCTTTTTATGTGCATTTTTTTTTTTTGTTTGGAGATTTTTCTCCCCGAGTCTCTGCTGAAAGTAGGCTATTGGGCCCAGTCAGACATTATCTGGGTTAACAAAATGAATAAATAAGTAAATTAAATATTTTAAGCAACCACAACGTGAAGTCATAGTCTTGAAATACCTACTAGTATAATGCTGTCTAATATCTTCCTGTCTAATTGTGGTAATTTAGTGTGTTGTTAATATTTTAATTGTTACTGTATGTGCATTAGTCTTACTGTCATTCAAACTGTGTTCATTGTTATGTCTTGCACGGGGACCAAAGCAACGTAATTCCATTCAGCTTGCACTGCTGTGTATATCTGATCGACACTAAAGTTTACTTTGATTTTGGATTGTAGAAGTATTCTAGAAGCTGCTACTTGGCCCTCTGTACATAAATTTAGAAAGCACTATAAGCTTGACTTTCTTCTGTGGGTCTAGATCAGGCTTTGCAAAGACCATTCTCCAGGTGCTTTAGGACTCTCCTCCTTCCAAATGTAGTAAACAATGTTAAGCTGCTCATATAGCTAAGGTTACTGCAGCAGTGATCAATATGATGTAGATAGTACAGTTATGTAAGTAAAATTGCCATAACAATAGATGTTCAAATGATCACTGTACTGCTCCCTCCTTCCTCCCCCTTGTTTTGATGAATTATTTATGTCAGTGTGTGGTCTTTTTTTTTTTTTTGTTCTTCCTAGCATTGGCCTTTCAGGGCTCAATTTCCCTCTCTCTGTTGGCAGGAAAACTCTGAAGGTCTTTTCCTGACAGTTTGGGCCCATGAAAGTTGCCCTAATGCTTTGAAAGCTGGCTGGTTGTTATCTTTTCCAGGATGTAAACCATATAGCCAAGGCTACTGCAGCAGTGATCATTCGAACATGTACTCTTAGTGTAAGTTTACTTATACAGCTGTACTTTTACCTCTTTTAGCAGTTTTTCTTTTGGGTGTACTTGCCTTATTATTGTGTTGATCTTAGCTGCCTTTTTTCTCTTTCATTGTCTTCATTTTTAGTTCAAACATAGGCCAATGTCGTCATTACTGATGCCATTCTTGATCATTGATTGGCAAGTGTGCTGTGCTTTAGTACTTAAATCAGGGGACGTGAAGCCACATTACTGTGGGCTGTTGCATTTACAGATGTATGAAGGATGACGTCACAAAATACTGTCTCCTCATTAGCCCCACTAACTTTGTTTTCCTTAGAAAACTTTCATTCAGTACTGCTATTTTTTCTGGCTGTGCTATGCTGTTCTTCCTGTTCCCGTTACTGTGACTTTGTGTGTGTGTGTGTAATTGTTCCTAGTGTCTGTTTCAAGGTAGGACAGACCTGGTTTTGAAATGTTGGCTTGGTTACCAACTTATTATATATGACACTTCCCAGAATTAAGTGGCAGAATTTTTAAATGCCTAATTTTGTTTGCAAAAAGTCTGATTAGATAAGTTGGTGTTTTTGGTAGGTGTTTATACTAAATGTATATTAATGTTGTTAAATGGCCACTGTAGTGAATGCAAGCTTATTAATTTCAGCAGCAGAGTCTTTGTTAAAACAGAAAATAAATCTTGTATATGTTGGCCTAAATTCAACGTTGGCAGTCTTTCCCGTGCATCAGTAATCAACAGGCATACTCTTGTTACATGTTTGAGACAGTACACAGATGGGGGGAATGTATGTTATTGATTAAGCAGTTTTTCAACATGTCTCATGTCTCTTAACTATTGATGGAAAACCTGTTGAAAATTTGATAACTTTTGTTATTGCTGATCTGTTTGCTCAGGGTAGAGCTTCTGCAGCATTATGAGCGTTGCATTCTTATGGATATTGAGTTTGCGGATAGCCAGAATCTTGACCAGCTCCTGTGGAAGAATGTTTTCTATCAAGTTATTGAAAAGTTCCGGCAACTACTTAAAGATCCAGCCATTGATAATTGTGAAGTAATTCGCGCAAAGCTGCTCAGTGTGTTAGATGAGGTAAGTGTCCAAGTCAGATTTGCATTGTCATGGATTATAAAAGTGTGTATTGTCCAATTGTGAACGCTACTCAGACTCTAAGTTGCTTGTAAACCTAGAGGTTGTTACCCAGACATGCTCAGGATCATCAAGATCATACAGATTAGGCTTCAGATTCTAGACTAAACTACTGTGAAAAAAAATTGTATGAAGTCTTATGATTTTTTTGAAGATCAGAACAGAATAATCTCTGATGTGAGGTAGAAAAAGCTCCTTAAGAACAATGGGTTCCTGAGTAATGACAGTAAGCTGAAAGTTTTGTGGATATGACATCACCAAATATATATTGTATAGCTACAAAATATATTGTATATATTATATAGATGTACGTATGAACTTTGGTTCTAGATAATTGTCACTGTTAGTGACACCCCAACCTCGTGTAAAAATTGGGAAAATGGGTTGTGGATGGATGGGGTATGTAATATGTGTGTGTTTGGGTATAGTTCTCTCTCTCTCTCTCTCCATATATATATATATATATATATCTGTGTGTATATATATATATATATATATATATATATATATATATATAAATATATATATATATATATATATATAAAAATGTATGTATGCATAGATGCATGTATGTATGTATCCATATATATGGTTCTGCTTTCAAATGTCGAACTACCACAATGCTGAATTGCAAAATCTTGAGATGACAGACTCGAATGTACAGAACACTGAAACCTTAAAATAACAAGGATTAGTGTACTGACGTTTAGAATAACAAACGTGAAGCTGTCTGGAATGGTACATTGCCTAATAATGTAGAGCGCGATCTCAGAGTTGGTATATTTAATATGCAGGGGCTGTGAGGGGCACAGCCTCCCCACACGGGGGGTGTAGAGAGAACGTAGCCCCCCCCTGCAAAAACGTAAAAGAAAGTAAGATGTCTGAATTAATTTTCAAATTGCTATGGATATTTATGCAGATGTTTGGTATATAGCTGCAATAGTAGTGTTTCTTGGCTTCTACATGTCTTCATATTTTAGAGTTTTAAAAAACAGCACTTCTGTTTTAGGTAATGCAGTCCTGTAGTGGTTTAGTGCAGGTCCCGGTCCCAGGAGTCTGTATGTAATGTGTGCCATGTTGGTTACGTTAGCTTTGCGAATATATAAAGGGATATGTTAGGTAAAATGACTGTCGATGTTTTACAGTTTGTGTTCTGAATATTCGAATTTGTCATCTCAGAATTTTGCAGTTCGACATTTGAAAGTAAAACTGTATAATACGTATGTATGTGTATATGTGTATGTATATATGTGTGTGTATGTGTGTATAAATATATATATATATATATGTGTGTGTGTATATATAAATATATATAATATATATATCTACACACACACGCACACACACGTATAATATGTGTATATATATATATATATATATATACACACACACACACATATACACACACGCACACACACGCACACACACACACGCACACACACACACACACACACATACATATTTATTGTCATTTGTTAACCAGGTTGGTGTAGTGTGTTTTCGGAGAAATGCACTTTCGAGAAATATATATATGCATGACTTAACATTTGAGTGCGCATTTTAACAGTAATATACATTTTAAACACCTTTACTGAATTATCATTTGTGACATAGACAAACATAACTTTTTTTATGTAAAAGTAATCAAGCCATATTAACAAGTTCACATTTTCAAACATTATATATCACATGTATTGCTATATATCATGTAAGCTAAGCAACATTACATAAATTATTCATTTCCTGCCTTCTGTTAAACCTCATTCCTCCTTCAAAACATTTTTGCATGTATTTTCATAATTTCCATTTTTTAAATATAAGTAACGCCTACCTTTTTCTAAAGATACCACTGCCTGTTTTATTAACTCTCTTACAATATTCACTACTTCACATGTAGTTGGTTTAGATCTTGATTTCCGTTTTCTAGTAATTGCTTTTTTTGGCAGCCACCTGAATTAAACTTAACAAGTCTTTACTATGTATAGGCAATTCATATCCTTTATCCCAGCTCAAAAAAATAATTTCCTTAGTTACAGTCATTTGCTTTTCCAGTATTCCTGACAGCATATTCTGTAGGGAATTTTTAAACTCTGCCAACTCGTTGCTGTTCAAAAACAAATGTTCCCAACCTCTGTATTCCCCATCACACCTCCAACATTTGCTATCTACCTGAGGAAATAGTTTTTGGGTCTGCTTGGGGTATAAAACTAACTATGCAAACACTTCCAGGGAAAAATCCTAAGTCTTCTAGACTTTGTTGCATGGTGGGAGCTGTACATATGTCTTCCCATTGTTTCTTTGTGAATTGCATATTTAATGTCTCTTCCCAATCTTTTCTGACGTCTTCTGATTGATTCCTATAGTTACTGTGCAATATTTTATATACCCTACTAATTATCCCCCTATTAACAACATCTTCTGTTGTAGATTCATTCAAAAACTAAACTATTGCAGATCTTTCATTTAGGATTCACCTGTCCCTTTCTCTTTGTCTGTATGCTGATATCAGTCCCTGATATGAAAGGTAATCACTAGCATGCACTCCAAATGTCTTCTTGGCCTGTCTCCATTCTGTTACATTTCCTTCTTTTTTATTTCCTTGATTCTTTTGCTAGCTTCTTCCAGTAAATTCCAACCTCCTTTGTCTATTCTCTGTACACCTAATTGCAGACAGCCCTATTGGCAAAATTTCCTTTCTGCATCCCCTTGTTGGCTTAGTTCTTAGTACACTTTCTGATATTTTATGAATATAATATTCTGTATGACTGCTGTTATTCTCCTTAAAGATCTGCATAAGTCCATTTTTTTTCCTTAATTCTTGAATTACATCCATTCTTTCATCATCATTCGTTTCCTCTTTAAATTGTAGCTTTCTGCTTGTGTTATGTGTTAGAGCCTTAACTATGTAGCTCTAAAATATTCCTTCAAATCAGGGAATCCTAAACCTCCTTGATCTTTTGGGAGGTTCAGCTTATCCCACCTGACTGTTGTCCTCTTCCCCTCCCAAATATAATCCTTCCACTCTTTATTAATTACTGTCAATCACTTCTCCTTTGGTTGATAAAAATTTGGCTGACCTGTGTATAAAACTACAGGGATTAAAAATATTTTACTGTTTGTGTCTTGCTAAAGGCAAGAGGTTCAATGTTCTCAGTTTTTGTATTATCTTTTGTTTAGTCTCCTCCCACATATCCTTAGCTGCCATAGGCAATTTTTTTTTAATCCACACTCCTAAATACTTCATTTGGTATGCACACGTAAATATGGGTATTGCTGGACCAATTCATATTCATATGTCTGCTGGGTATTAACAGCCACCACAGCTATTTTCCAGGATGTTGGTGCCTGTCCTCCTTTTAAAATGCTGTTAAACAAATCCTTCCTGATGTTTATTATTTTCTTTTCTCCTAACTTTCAAACTTCCACAGGAATACAATCTGTTCCTGGAGACTTTCTTGTAGATGGGTTGTACTTCACCATTTTTATTTCCTTTCCCCCTATCTTAATTGTTAGTTGTTGAGCCTCATCTACATCTAACCTTGGCATATTTAAGTCTTCCATAAATATTTTGATTTTTGCTTTTTCCCCCCTCCTCTGCTTTATACAGATTTTCAAAACATTTCCAAAATATCTCTAATACCTCTACAGGATCTCTGGTTATTTTTTTCTTTGTTATATGTTCCCTAAGTTTGGCAACAACCCTTTCTACTTTCTGCTGCCTAAGTTGTTGTGCCAAAAGTTTTTGTGCTCTGGAGCTACTTCCTTATTTTTTTTGGTAGCACTGTCCACTTGTACCTTCTCTTGTTGTTTGAGATTCCCCTTATTTGGTAATAATTTGACCTTTGTCAGCCCCTCTAAATTATTGTTATGACTTCTTAACCAGATCTTTTATTTTTACTCTGTTTAAACTCCACTTCCATTTTATCCCACTCACTAGATACACTGGACATAAAAAATGTACACACCCCTGCTAAAATGGCAGGTCTTTGTGATTTAAAAAATGAGACCACAATAAATCATTTCAAAACTTTTCCCACCTTTAATGTGACCTATAACCTGTACAGTTAAATTGAAAAACAAATCTGTTGGGGGAAAAATATAAAAAAAATGTACATTACACTGGTTGCATAAGTATGCACACACTTAAACTAATACTTTTGATGAAGCACCTTTTGATTTAATTATAACATTCAGTCTTCTTGGGTAGGAGTCTGTCAGCATGGCACATCTTGACTTTGGAATATTTGCCCACTCTTCCTTGCAAAAAGTGCTCCAAATCTGTCAGATTGCGAGGGCATCTCTTGTGCACAGCCCTCTACAGGTCACCCCACAGATTTTCTATTGGATTTATTTCTGGGCTCTGGCTGGGCCATTCCAAAACTTTAATTTTCTTTTGGTGAAGCCATTCTTTTGTTGATTTGGATGTATGCTTGGGGTCATTGTTTTGTTGAAAGGTGAAATTCTTCTTCATCGTTATCTTCAGCTTTCTAGCAGAAGCCTGAAGGTTTTAGGACAAAAGTGACTGGTATTTGGAACTGTTCATAATTCCCTCTACCTTGACTAAAGCCCCAGTTTCAGCTGAAGAAAAGCAACCCCAAACCATGATACTGCCACCACCATGCGTCACCGTGGGGATGGTGTTTTTTTGGTGATGCAAAGTGTTGTTTTTGTGTCAAACGTACGTTTTAGAATTGTGGCCAAAAAGTTCAACCTTGGTTTCATCAGACCATAACCCAATTTTCCACATGCTTTTGGGGGACTTGATGTATTGTTTTGCAATTTTTAGCCGGGCCTGGATGTTTTTTTTTTTTGTGAGAAAAGGCTTTTGTCTTGCAACCCTACCCCATAGCCCAGATATATGGAGTATACGGAACATTGTTGTCACATGTAGTACACAATCAGTACTTGCTAGAAATTCCTGCAGTTCCTTCAGTGTTGCTGTAGGTCTCTCTGCAACCTCCTTGACCAGATTTATCTGGTCTTTTCATCAATTTTGGAGGGATATCCAGATGTTCTTCATCTCACATTGCTGCAGTCCTTACATATGGGGTAGTCCGCTGTCCTCGGTCGGCCCGAATACCAAAGTATTAGGTTGACGTCGGTCATGGGCGCTCAGATCTGACATCAGAGCGTCAGGGTATAAAAGCGCATGACCGACATCATATCCTCAGTCTTTTTTGCCGCATGGTCCGATGCAGAAGCAGCGTTGCAAGTGCCGTTCGGCGTTCTGAAATTTTCGTATTCTGAGTTTCAGACCGAAACCAAGTTGGGCTAAGTACCCCGTTGGGGAATATTTTTGTTTTTTCTTGCCTCAGTTAATTCCGGATGTCAGGAAAAGTGAATAATTGTATTTCTTGTGGGAAACAGATACCGCATAGGGATTATCACTCTCTTTGCATTCCTTGTTTGGGACCGGACCACGGAGTCGGGTGTCGGTTTTGTGCTAGGTTTAATAAGCGCACTATAAAAGAAGGTTAGATTGTGCTAGGTTAGTCTTTGGTAAGCGGTGTAATTATAATATGCCGCCGGATCCTCCGGCGCCGCTTCCAAGAAGCGCAAAGACAAATCCTTGAAACCTAGACAGGTTGATTCGTCCGTTTCGGATGCCGGTCCTGCAGAAACTACAGTGGAGCAGGTGGATCCGGCTGAAGTTTCTGTTGAGTCTCAGGGGGAAACTTTGATTTTGCAGGATGTGGCCTCACAGGAGTCAGGTCAAGCTGAAGGGGCCTCTCAGGTTACTGTTCTCCCTTCTATGCCTAAGGTGGTTAGGCCTTCTGCTACTATTTCTAAGGCTTCTTCTAAGGGCAGGTCTGTTTTGCCTTCCTCTGGTGTCCCTCCAGGTACTTCAGGGTCTGTACCTAAAAAGCACATGCTTAAAATGGCAGAAGATTTGATTACTTTAGAGGTTCTATGCCCCCTCCTGATAAGAGGCCCAGGGTGGAGCCAGAGTTGGAAAGTTTGGATCAGGCCTCAGATGACTCAGACTCTTCTGCTGAAGATATTCAAGATTTTCCCCCTTATTCGGATTCTGATGCAGAGGATTCCACTCCTTCTGCTTCTCCTCCAGAGGATTTTTCATTTTCAGAAACTCTGCATTCCATGAGGGAGCATTTTAAGTGGGAAGGACAGGATTTCTCTGATTCACGGAAGAGGCTTAGGGAATTCTTGTTTTACCACAGCATAGACCCTTGGCTATACCTCCTGTTTTGGATGTTGTTCAAGATGTTTTCTCGAGGCTTCCCTTAATCCAGATTCTTTGCCTCCTGCGCCAGTTAAACCGGACAGGTATTACAGGGTGCCTGAGGCTCATAAATATCTGTATAAGAGTCCTAGGGTGGACCCAGAAACTATTAGTCAGGGGCCTAAGGGTGTTAGAGCTTCTGTTGTAAAGAATCCGGTTCCTCTAGATAAGGAAGCTAGAGCTTTGGATAGATGGGGTAAGAAGGTGTGTACCTCTTCTACTTTAGCAATGAGGGCTTTAAATTGCCAGTTTCATATGTTGAAATATCAGAATTTCCTCCTTTCTCAGCTAAAATCTAAAGTGGATGCTTTGGCAGAGGGCATAGAGTGTAAAGAATTGCAGGATTTAGTACATGTCTCTGAACAGGTGGGTAAGCATTCTTTGCAGTGTGGTTTTGATGCTGTACAGGCCTCTTCTAGGGTGGCGGCTACTGGTTCAGTTCTTCGTAGGCATGCCTGGCTTAAGGATCAGAATTTGTCCGAGCATGTTAAAACTAGAATTCTGGATGCCCTTTACAGTCTGAAGTTTTGTTTGGTCCCCTGTGGAGTCGGTTTTGAAGAAAATGGAAGACAAGGCTAAGTCCATGCAGACTGTTAAAGATTTTTGCAGGTGCAACCTCCAAAGTTTAGTAGAAATTGGCCTACTAAGGGGTGGACCTACCCTTCTTCTGATTCTCAGTCTAGGGGTAGATCCAGACGTGGCAGGGGCAGAGCTCACAGTACATTCAGGCCTAGAACTTGGAGTTCACCTGCACAATCTGCAGGTGAGGGCAGGGGCCAGTCCTTTCGTAAACAGGCCCAATGACCTGCATTTTCAGCTGCCAGATTCTTCTTCCCTGGCAGCTCCTTTGGGAGGAAAGTTAGCACTCTTCAAGCAAAACTGGCTTTTAGTCACCCAGGACAAATGGGTATTGGACATTATAAACCGAGGCTACAAGTTCTATTTCCATACATTGCCTCCTTTCAAAGGCATGCCAGACGTTCCTCCTCGGCAAAGGATAGAGGCTCACAAGCAGATTTCTTTACTTCTTCAAATAGGAGCTATACAGCCAGTTCCTCTGTCAGAAGTGGGACTAGGATTTTATTCTCGCCTGTTTCTAGTACCAAAGAAAGGGAACACGTGGAGACCAATTTTGGATTTATCCATCCTCAACACTTATCTGGACATTCCAAAGTTCAAAATGCTGACGTTACAACAGCTTTTACCTCTGTTGGGAAAAGATCACTGGATGGTAACTCTGGATCTCAAAGAGGCTTATCTTCATGTTCCTGTCAGGCCCAGTTGCAGGAGGTACCTGCGTTTTTAGGCTGGAAATTTACATGATCAGGTCTCTGCATTGCCCTTTGGCGTATCTACTGCACCCAGAGTGTTCACAAAGGTTCTGGCTCCAGTGATAGCCTTTTTCAGGTTAAGAGGAATACAGATTTATCCTTATTTGGACGATTGCCTGATTATTGCACAACACAAAGACGAACTTCTGCATCATCTACAGTATGTGATGGTAGTGTTAAGATGCCTAGGGTATTCTGTGAATGAAACAAAGTCCAGTCTAGTACCCTCTCAGGACAGGTGCTTTCTGGGTGTGAGACTGAATACAGCTTCCCAGATGGCCTTTTTGACCCCGGACAAACAAATAAGCCTTTCTCTTTATTTCCATCAAATGTCTCTACAGTCCAGGCTGACTGCAAGGACAGTCCTTCAAGCCTTGGGGTTCATGGCATCTTGTATTCTGGTGCTTCCCAATGCCAAACTGCATATGAGGAAGCTTCATTGGTATCTCAAAAATGTATGGACACAACACTGCCAAGATCTAGACACTGTCATTCAGATAATACCTTGCATTCAGAAAGAATTTTTGTGGTGGGCTCAGGAATGTCACCTAAACAAGGGACTCTCTGTGACCCGACCAGAGGCGAGTCAGATTCTAATGACAGATGCCTCGGACAAGGCTTGGGGAGCACACCTCAATGGAAAATGGGTGCAAGACACGTAGCCTGTCAGACTTCAACATTTGCATATCAACTTGAAGGAGATGTTAGCAGTCCAATTTGCATTGATGGCTTTCAAGGATTTACTTCACCCAGGACAGGTGTTGATTCAGACAGACAACACTACTGTCATGTGGTACATCAACAAGCAAGGGGGAACCCATTCGTACCCTCTTTGCAGGCAAGCGATGATTTTGTGGGAGACTGCTCTCAGTTTACACCTCAATCTTCAGGCAAGGTTTCTACCAGGAGCACAGAACTCCTTAGCGGATGTGTTGAGCAGACAAATTGTGGATCCTCACGAGTGGAAACTGGATCCTCATGTGTTTCAAAGGTTGACAGTGTTATGGGGGACTCCAGACATAGATCTGTTCGCTTCTCCACTAAATTACCAGTTGCCAAAGTTTTGCACAAAAATGTTTCATCCCACAGCTTGGAAGGTGGATGCTCTATCATTCAGTTGGAGCAATCTTCATGTCTATGCCTTTCCACCTCTGCTTCTCATTCCCAAGGTACTCCTGAAGGCCAGAATAGACAAGCCATCCATGATTCTGATAGCGCCGGATTGGCCTCGACAGCACTGGTACCCACTACTGAGGTGTTTGGTACGGGAGCCTCCATGGCCTCTGCCTTTGATTCCGCATCTTTTGTCTCAGGAGGGCAATCACTTCCTCAATGTCAAGATTCAGTCTCTGCATCTCACAGCCTGGCATATTCTGTTTTAGACCCTGGAGGGTCTCAGCTTCCACAACAAGTTTTGGATGTTATTTTGGAGGCCAGAAGGCCTAGTACAAGGAAAGTTTACGCTGATAAATGGAGGAGATTTTTTCTTTGGAGCAAAGCGAAGGACTTTGATGTTTCCAAGCCTGATTTAAGTGTTTCTCTTCAATATCTTACTGAGTTATTGGACAAGGGTTTGTCTTTCTCCTCGATAAAGGTTCATGCTGCAGCCATTTCTGCTCACTATGACTGTGACCCTCCTTTATTTTCCCATCCTTTGTTTAAGCAATTTCTTAGAGGGGCAAAGAACATAACATAAGACCCCCACGTAGAGCTCCTACTCCTGCTTGGGATCTCAATTTTGTGTTGGAAAAGCTTACTCTACAACCTTTTGAGCCTGCAGCTACTGCCGAGTTAAAGTATTTATCATGGAAGACTGCTTTTTTGTTGGCCATTACCTCTGCAAGAAGGGTTTCTGAATTACAGGCCCTTATGGCAGTGGAACCTTTCCTGATTTTTCATAAGGATAGGGTATCTTTGCGTACTAATCCTTCCTTTATGCCTAAAGTGGTTTCTAGTGTGGCCTTGAACCAAACTATTCATTTGCCTACTTTTTATGCAAACCCCCAAAATAAAGGGGAGAAGATTTTGCACACTTTGGATATTCACAGGCAGTTACGTTATTATTTGAGCAGAACCAAGGGGTTCAGGCAGTCTCAGCAGTTGTTTGTTTCTTTTGCTTTGGGTTCTCAGGAAAACCTGTTTCAAAACAAACTATTTCTAAATGGATTGGGTTTTGTATTTCTTTCTGTTATTCCCATCATGGTAAGGAGATTCCGGCTGGAATCAGACCTCATTCCACTAGAGCTACTGCCACTTCTACTGCCTTTCTAAGGGGTAGCTACAAAAGATATTTTGGAAGCAGCCACTTGGAGTTCAGTACATACTTTTTCCAAGCATTACCACCTTCCTCTTTATTCTAAGTCTAGGGCTGGATTTGCCACTGCAATATTACAGGGCATTTTAGCAGCCCCTAATGCTTTATGATTTTGCCATCCTCCCTTTACCTCTGCTTTGGGATTCTACCCATATGTAAGGACTGCAGCAATGTGAGATGAAGAACATAGTACAGTTTTGTACCTACCATAAATGTAGATGTTCGAAGATCCACATTGCTGCAGTCCAATTTACCCTCCCTCCTTCCCCTCTGTAGTTTGGCATGGTTATATGGTTTGGGTGATGGTTGTTGTTGGGCATGTTTTTGGGAGGTATCCTGTTTTTGGGCTGTGGCCTTTCTTTTTAGGGCCTTCTGACATCTGGGGCAAGAAAAGACTGAGGATGTGACGTCGGTCATGCGCTTTTATACCCTGACGCTCTGATGTCAGATCTGAGCGCCCATGACCGACGTCAACCTAATACTTTGGTATTCGGGCCGACCGAGGACAGCGGACTACCCCATATGTAAGGACTGCAGCAATGTGGATCTTCGAACATCTACATTTATGGTAGGTACAAAACTGTACTTTCTTTGCAACTTCACTGTTGTCCCATATTTTCTCACCTTTTTGATGACTGTCTTCACTGTGTTCCATGGTATATCCAATCCTGTGGAAATTTGTTTGTACCTTTCTCCTGACTGATACCTTTCAACCATGAGATTCATTTGATGCTTTGTAAGCTGTCTGCGACCCATGGCTTTTGCTGTAGCAGTCAACTGAGTAAATGTCAGGAAAATCCTACTAGGACAGCTGAACTTTATTTGGGGTTAATCAGAGTCTCTTTAATTGATGGCAGGTGCGTACCCAAGAAGACTGAATACTATAATTAAATCAAAAGGTACTTCAGCAAAGTATTACTTTAAGCGTTTGCGCAGTCATGCAACCAGCTTATTCTATGCTTTTTATTTTTTATATTTTTTCCCCTGACTGATTTGTTTGTTTTTCAATTGAATTGTACAGGTTATAGGTCACATTAAAGGTGAGAAAAGTTTTTAAATGATTTATTGTGGTCTCATTTTTTTATATCACAAAAACCTGGCATTTTAACAGGGGTGTGTACACTTTTTATATCCACTGTATATCTCCTGGAGTACTTTATATTTTCCTAATAACTACAGTATAACTTCCAGTACCCATTCCTTAAATTCTTGTCTATTTAGCAGGTAGGTGGGGAAGCACCAGTGTATCATCTTTTCTTAATTACCGTACATTTTTATCTTAGTAGTTATTGGCACATGTTCTGAAATAGTTATTGAATATGTGTATCAAAGTTCTCAATTAAATGAACATGTTCCTGTGAAATATAATTTTTGTCAAATCTAGCCCAGTTATTGTACTTTGAGGAATCACTTAAATTCTCTATGTCTTTCTCCTGCTGAATTCACATCTTTCGTAACAAATGTTTTCATAAATGTCTTCAGAAATCTACCCTGTTTTGTTATATTTTTCCTTGTGGGCCCCAAAGTGCATCCTTATTGTTGCAAATCAAATTCCAGTTCTCTACTTTTAAGTAGTAATTCCCTTATGAAATCTGATTATTTTTCACCAGTTTTTTAAGCTCCAAAATAGCTGTTTTAGGTGAAATATAAATTAAATGCCATTGTAATCCTCATCCCTTACCAGTAGACACTTTTGACTACAAATCTGCCATTATCATCTTTTTTTTATTGTTATCACAACAGGTGCTACTCTAGCCATTAAAATAAGTACTCCTCTGTTCTTTTTTTTCCCTGATATTTTGCAGAATATCTGTACTGAAAACCTTTCTTTATCAAATTCACATGCTCATTTCTTTCCAAATGTGTCTTCGGTAGCATTATTTGCACTGTGCATTTCTTAATGTAATTAAGTATTCTTTCCTTTTTGTCTATACCTATGAAACCATTGACATTCCAAGATAATATGGAAAGTGCTGTCATTGTGGTAAGAAGTCATTATTTCCACCTATTATATTTGACAGTTTTTTTTTAACATCTGTTTCAAGCTGTTTAATACATCCACCCATTAAATGTTTGGCAGGTTAATCCTTTATATATTTTTTCTTATCGTTAACATTGGATCCTAGGTCACATTTTTTCATACTTTGTTTTAATAAAAAACCTCAAATGAAAAATAAAACATACCCCTATAACCTGTTAAATAAATGCAAGCACATATAACTGTGCACATCTTCAAGTAATAAAGTTTAACCCTCCTAACAGGAACATTTATACAAAATAGGCAGCTGCTAAGACAGGCTCTAATTAACCTGAAATTGAGGTTATCTATGCTAAGATGCATATTATTGTCTATGCTTCTACTTACAATTGATGTCTGTTCTTTTTTTTCTTTGTTTCCCCAGATGTGAAAATTACTTTCATACTTTCAGAAATCATTAATTTTTAGCCTTGAAGAAACCACTGTTCTGGATTTTATGGCCCTATTATCGGCTTGCCTCCATGGAAAAGTAAGGGGGGAAAAAAAGAGAAAAATAGTTGTCTGTTGCAGCCTGAAAGACAGACTGAAACATCCTTTGCTAAAGGGAAACTTTTCATTATATTCAGTGTTCTCATATTTATTTGCTTCCACTTAAAATTTGTTATTAGATCAAACCAAAGGTCTTAATCGACATATTCACTTATGCAAAAGCAAGAGAAAATGTATCGGCTGTACATATATTATGATCTGTGTACTTTGTACCCCATTCCCCACCTTAACAATCTAAGATTACAGCCTATTAACTTAAACATGCTTTTGTCTAGTTTTTCTTTTCTTTGTGCATTGTAATGCCTGCTAATAAGAAAGAAGAAAGAAAAAATAAATCTGTTTAATAACTTTATCACATACAGTAAGAACTAAAAATACTTTACTATGAAATATGCACTTTATACTTTTAAGGAAATAACATTTACTTACAGTTGCGTTTTTCCTCCTTCCACTTCCTTCATAGTACTTCCAAGCATTAATGGCATAAAGTGAGGCAAATGATTTTCGGTGTCTCCCAAGTTCAGCAAAGTAAAAAAAATCCACTCTTTCCACTTAAGAAAAAAATGAACGGCTAACAGAGACATCTAATGTACTTTTATTCTTTTTAGCACTTCCATTCCGTTTATTTGAATAAAACTTAGAAATGTTAGTTAGAGAGGCACAAAGTGGATTTACAAATTCCACCAAAGATCATGTGATTAGCACAATGAATGCGAACATACCACCCACTTAAAAATACATATACCTCATTTTAAAATACTTATATACAAATTTATGCATTTATTTAAGTTATTTAAAATATTTATTTAAAACCACTGTGCCAAAACAATGAGTGAGAAGGTCACTGAAAAACTAATCAGTAAAAACAAAATGAAAACGCCAGCAAAGCTAGAACCTCCACTGAGTGACCTCCCAAACCTCTTGTATCAGAGCCACATCAGTACAGGCAAAGAAACTGTGTTCATTAAGATTTTGTACTCTGCTCAATAGTTCTAATAATTGCCAAGAGTCTTTTAAGTAGAACTGAGATTGTTGAACTGTAGGATTCAACAGAAAATCCAAAAATATAGAGATGTACTCAGTTTTGTAGAAATCCGCTGCCACAGTTAGACGAAGGCGAGGATTAACACAGTCTTTATGTATTTTTGGTATATCGAAAAACCGAGCCATCTTTGGCTAATCTAATTTCAAGAATTTATAAATAATCCCCATCTATATTACCTTGGCAGAATAAATCAAATAAAATACTGTCAATTTTTGTGATTATTATTGATGAATTCAACACTCACTGTTTCATAGCAAAAGTCATCAGATAAAATGTTGGTAGTAGAGTCATTGTATGCTTTTGTTTGCATGACTACTATTATGTTGCTTTTATCTGCTTTCATAATGCGGATGATTTTGTTTTGATTCATTTCTTTTAAACCTAGTATCTCTATTGATGTCAAATTATAAAATTTCACTTTCTTGCGGATATTCATTCTCCATTCCTTTTTACAGACCTCATTAAATATTTGCAGAGTAGGGTGGAGGGTGGGATTTTATGTACTCCTCGTAAAACCATTTTTATTTTTATTGTTCAAATATGGTATATCTTTGAGAAGATATTTAAAATTTAATTTCTGAATATATAATTTCAAGCCAATAAGGACTTTAGTCAGGTTGGCTGTTTTTCGGAATAAACATGAAACCCTAACTTAATCCTGAAAGATGATTTTCATCTAATGAAAATGAACTTAGATTGATCACATTATCATGTATGTTTATCTTCCTCTCCAAACTTTCCCTTTTCGTTTCCCCTTTGTTTTGTTTGACCACTGAGAGGTCCGCTTTATTCTTTTACAGCCGTATTTCAGAAATGCAATTTGATGCTTTGCAGTCTCACATTATTCACTAATTTCCATGCTGCTGGTCGTCTTCCTGTAGGTAGGTAAGGATATGATTCTTCTGGTCAACTCTTGTGCTTTTCATTGTCTCTCAAACATTTCCTTTTGTAACAGTGAAAAAGGTTTCACTGGCAAAATCTCTCTTTGCTTTATTTTCAAAAGATTAAGAAAGCAGGGTCCTCTTCTGTCTCATTTTTTGTTGGACAGACTTTTGCATTTCCTCCTTAGCCTGTTCTTCATTAAAGATGACTTTGATCCTCCAGGGGAAAAATATTTTGAAGACAGCTGGATAAAACATCTTGAATGTTGCACCTGCCTCTCGACCTCCCTTGATTACTGGAATACATTTCTTTCTCTTTTGCCTGGTGTGCAGTTATATCATTTTCCACAAACACTCTACTATTTCCAACTTTTGATACTTTGCACTTTTGCCAGAGTTTTTTCAGGATCAATTATTTTTACTTTTACAGGTGCAGTTTTACTAATAAATGTCTTGACTGCTTTCTCATGGCCAGATATGGAGCATATGCACAGTGTTCCCTTTCAGTTAGTTCCTGCTGTGGAATAACAGTTCAGTACATGGATCAACATTACCGTAGCCTAGCTATATGGGTCTTATCCCATGCACCAGCCAGCTTCCCACAGCTTTGGGGACCCTCCCAGGTACATCAGCTGACTGGAAGGGCATGAGGGTCTCCATATAATGGACAGTTGGAGTACCAAAACTCTTCAGAGCCTTTTTGCCACCAAAATGTGCACTTTCTTGGCAGACTCCACAGTTCTATCAGTTGGATAACCATTCTTCAAGAGCTGGACAGAAGTCTGTTGGGGGAATTCCTTCCTAATTTCAGTGAAATGTATGTTAGAAACGTGCATATTTCTGTTAGAATATTTTGCATGTGCTAAGAAACAGAGTGATTGGGACTGCAATGTTACTTTGAATAAACTGTCATGTTGGTCCTTTTGTACACTTTTTGTGAAGAAAAGTTACATTTTGACTAAAAACTTTTCCATTTATTAAAACTGAGAGTTTGAGCCATGATATCCTTGTTGGGGGCTTTTCAGTGGTTTTCTTCAGAACCACTTGTTCTGTGCTGTTCACCTTCAGACTCTTAAAGGTTGTCCAACCTGCTTTTCAGACTTCCTTCCTGGCTTACCAGTGGAGCAGCAGTCAGTGTCTGTGGTCATACCTTCCCTGGTGTAAAAAAGAGAAAAATCAAAAGTTAGTCCAGCTCATTGTTTACCTCAGCCTCTGGTGGGTGATTCTGCTGATGTTCATCCTGTTTCACTGTTGCAGTCATTACTCTTGGGTTATCCTGCTGGCAGGCTACCCTCAGTCGGCCAGAGTTCCAAAGTCTAGGTCTGGCATCGGTTGCTGTCGCCTCTTCCTTGACGTCAGTGCGCCAGGGGTATAAAAGATGCAGCCAATGCCATTTTGTTCAGTCTTTCTTGCCATGTAGTGCCCGAAGCAAAAGCAGTTCACAAGTGCTGGTTGGCCGACTCCTGAGATTTTCAAATCCGAATTTCAGGACCAAAGTCTTCATTAAAGCTAAGTACCCCGTTGGGGAAACTTTTTTCTTGCTCCAGACCGATGCAGAAAAAGTTAACAATTGTATTTCTTGTGGGAAGCAAATACCTCATAAGGATTTTCACTCTTATTGTATTCCTTGCCTAGGCCCTGATCTCAACATTGCTAGCTGTCGGTTTTGTGCTAGATTTAACCAACGCACTATTAAGCGTCGGTTTGGTTTTGCATTTCATTACTTTGGCCGAAGATTTAATTATATAATGCCGTCGGAACAGCCGACAACCGGTGTTTACAAAAAATGCAAGGACAAGGAAAAGGATAGGCATCCGAGGTCCAAAACCGACGACGAGGCCTCTGCTAGGCCAGTCGCCGGTTCTCAATGAGGCACTTTCGCAGCCCTTGGCGCCCGCTACCTCAGAGCAACAGGCCGCTTCCGACTCCCACGTGGAGCCGACTGGGCCTCTAGATACTCAAGGTATTGGACACTCGGAAATCATTCCCTCAGATGGGTCCGGAGCCGCTGAGCAGGCATCGGCTTCTGAGGGTGTCTTCAGACCTACACAACTATATATTAAGCCATCTTCAGTTTCAAAGACAAAGACTAAAGCAGCTCTAAAGACAAAGAAACAAGTATAGCATTCTCCTACTCAGACTTCCATGCCTAAAAAACAGATGCTCAAAATGGCCGAAGACCTAATTACCTTGATCAGGGGCTCCCATCCCCCTTCTGATAAGAAGCCTAGGCAAGAGACAAAGTATGATTCTTCTGATCCGGTTTCTATTTCCTCTGGATTCCTCTTCTGAGCAGGATTGTTCCATGCTTCCCTATGAGGATTCTGATGCTGAAGAATCCATTCCTTCAGCCTCTCCTCCTAAGGATTATTCTTTTGGGGAAACCCTGCATACCATGAGGGAGCATTTCCATTGGGAGAGCCAAGATTATTCTGAATCTAAGAAAAGGCTCCGAGACTTTCTGCTATTTCCTCAGCACAGACCCCTTGCTGTTCCACCTGTTCCTAGACATTGTAGATGATGTATTTTCAGAGTCCGGCCTGTCCCCTGACTCTTTACCCCCTGCACCTGCTAAGCCAGACAGATACTACAGGGTCCTGGATTCTCATAAATTCCTATATAAAAACCCTGCTGCTGACCCAGAAACTATATCTCAGGGTCCCAAAGGGGTTAAAGCTTCCACTGCAAAAAAACTTGTTTCCTCTGATAGGGATTCTAGTGCTCTAGACAGATGGAGGAAAAAAGTCTACACTTCTGCTACCTTGGCTGTAAGGGCTTTAAATTGTCAGTTTCATATGCTTAACAGAAACCTGGTTCAGGGCTCCCGAGAGCACCCCAGCACTACCAGGTTATACCTCATACCATGCTTTTCGGCCCCAAAACTTTGACCGAACCACAAAAGGAGGGGGAGTATCGATATTCATCAAAGATACCCACACCTCCAGGTTGGTGGCAAAGCACGAAGCATCAGAGACTATCCATGTGCAACTAACAGTGGGTAAAACTGCTTTCCAGTTTATAGCCTGCTACAGACCACCCTCCCAAACCCAGGAACCCCACTCGGCCTTTCTGAGAACACCGGAAAATATGAAGGTCTCTCCAAACACCATTATATTGGGCGATTTCATCTACCCAAACATAGACTGGGAGCATTTCTCTAGCTCCAACACCCTAGCCCAAAGGTTCCTAGAATTTATAAACTCAATTGCTATGGAACAACTTGTTACCACTCCCAGAAGAGGGGAAAACATACTGGACCTGATCATCACCAACATGGGGACTCTATGCTCCAGACCAGAAGTGTATCCCTCACTGGTAAGATTAGACCATAAACTAATCTCACTGGATATTCACATCCCGACCCCACCCCCTGCCCAGAAAACCACAGTGAAAAACTTCTCTAAGGCAAATTTCACACTCCTCAAAACTGAGGTGGAATTCTTCAAAGCCCCCGGGCCTGTGGAAAATACGGCCCAGACCGCAGAATCCTTTATAAATGCATTCTATGAACACCTTCAGGAATGCATGGATCATGCGATCCCAGATAAAACCAAGACCCAATCCTCCAAAGGCAGACGTCCTGTCTGGTGGACCCCAGCCATAAACGAACTATACAATAGAAGGAGGAAGCTACTAAATGATAGAGCAAAATCCCAAAAAGGGAAGGCATCACTGATCAGTATTAGCAAAAAACTACGGGTACTCATAAAATTGTCTAAGGCCAGCTTTGAGAGAAAAATTGCACAGGACACTAAGGATAATCACAAGGCTTTCTTTAGTTATGTTAGGAACCTGGGTGGTAATTCCCAGATATGCTCAGAATTAGTCCAAAATGACAAAAAATGCACTGAACCCACAGACATTGCCAACATCCTAGCTGACAGGTTCAGCGCAAACCCCCCCCCCTCCCACCACCAAAAGGGCAAATATCTATCCCAGCAGAGTGCTGCCCCCCGACATCTCGGATGCTCAGGTAAGAGCCGCCCTCTCCAAAGCAAAAAACACAACATCAATGGGACCAGACGGTGTCCCGGGCTGCGTCCTACATGAACTCCAAGAAGAGCTAAACCCAAACATAAAACTACTGTTCAATCTCAGCCTTACTACAGGATATGTGCCCAGAGAGTGGTGTACAGCAACAGTGGTCCCTCTCCATAAAGGTGGTGCCTCAATGGATACTGGAAACTATCGCCCCATAAGCCTGACTAGCTTAGTCTGCAAAGCTATGGAAAGGATCATCATGGACCTCATAAATAAAGATACTGGGGACCTACAGACACTGGATCCTACCCAGTTCGGCTTTGTTAAGGGCAGATCCTGCCTCTTAAACCTGGTTGATTTCTTTGAAACAGTCACCAAGACCATTGACGAGGGGAAGGTGGTCCACACAGCCTACCTGGACCTCGCAAAAGCCTTCGATACAATACCCCACTCTGGCATTATAAATAAGCTCACCAGCTTAAATATAAACCCCTATGTCACTAGATGGATTGCAAACTGGCTCAAGGACAGAACCCACATGGTTAGAATTGCTGGAGCCATGTCAGACTCCAAACCAGTTACAAGTGGTGTCCCACAAGGCTCAGTCCTGGGACCTCTGTTGTTCGGTATATATTTCTCGGAGGTACAGGCCAACACAGAAAGGAATGTGGCTGACCAAGTTCACAGATGACTGCAAACTGGGCGCCATAATCGACTCTCCAGCCGACACAAGCATCCACCAAAAGGGCCTCATAGAAACAGACAACTGGTACCAGATCCATGGCCTCCAGCTAAATGCCAAAAAGTGTATAGTCATCCCCTTTGGCAAAAACAAAGTGCCCACAAATTACCACATAGGTGGTAATCCATTAAGTACAGAAGAAGTAATTAGGGACCTGTGGAAGTACAGAAGAAGTAATTAGGGACCTGGGGACCCAAGTTGATAGCAATCTCTCATTTGACAACCACGTGGCCAAAGTGGTTAGAAAAACATTTTATATAGCCCACCTAATCATGAAGGGATTCACATCTAGATCAGGGGAGGTCATCGTGCCTCTTTACTCATCCCTCATCAGGCCCATAATTGAGTACAATGCCCCTTTTGGGATGTACCTTACCAGACACCTGCAGCAACTGGAAAGACCCCAAAAGTACCTCACCAAGAGGATCAAAGGGCTCAAACAGATGCCATATGCTGCCCGGTTAAAGAAACTCCAGCTCTACTCAGTGGCATACCGCCTGTTCAGAGGCGATCTGTGCCTGACGTATAAAGCCATGTCCAACCCGGAATTAATGGACATGCTGCACCTCAGAAAATCCAAATCCCATCGAGCTACGCGCTCGAGAGACTTGAACCTCAGCACTGAAATAAATAGGACATGCTGGAGGGACAGATTCATAACCCAGAGGCTCCCTTCACTCTGGAATAAAATCCCAGTCCAGGTTAGGCAGAGTCCCTCATTGACTCTCCAAGAGGAATCTTGATGAGTGGATGGGAGATCGTAGGTTTACCCCGGGTATCACTTCTGTGTCACTGTTAGACAGAGGCACAGTATACTAACCTCGAAAAAGGGCATAGCAAAATAAATTTAAAATGGGTGGTGAAAGCCAAACACATTCTGGCTAGGCTTATAAATGCCCTAGGGCAGATAGCCTAGTATGAACCTATGAACCTAAATATCAGCAATGTTTAATGTCACTGCTTAAACAGAAATTGTTGACAAATACTGAATGTTCAGAGAACAAGGAATTGCAGGATTTATTGCATGCAGCTGAACAAGTGGGAAAGCATACTTTGCAATGTTATGATTCACTGGAGGCCTCTTGCAGGGCTGCTGTTGCAGGTTCTGTTATTAGAAGGCATGCTTGGTTAAAGGAACAGAACCTGCCTGATCATATTAAAGCAAAATTATTAGATGCACCATTACAGCATGATACTTTGTTTGGTACTAAAGCAGAAGAGGTGTTGAAAAAAATGGAGGATAAAGCAAAATCCATGCAGACAGTCAAGGATTTCTTACAGGTACAGCCACCCAGGTTTAGGAGGAACTGGCCTTCTAAAAATTGGTTCTTTCCAGTCTCAGACAGACCACAAAGAGGCAGATACAGGCGTCCCAGAGGCGGATCTCAGCCCCAAGGCTCATACAGGCCTAAACATTGGGGTGCTCCTACCTCCAAAAGCGGAGAAGACAAATCACAACCTTACAGGAAACCGTCCCAATGACTTTCCTCTGCCAGATCCAAGCACTTTTCTTTTGGCAGCCCCCTTAGGGGGAAAACTAGCACTTTTTTCATCAAGTTGGCAAATGGTTACCCAAGACAAATGGGTCCTGAACATAGTGTCCCAAGGCTACAGGTTCCATTTGCACACTCTACCAAGGTCAAAAGGTATGCCAGACCTGCCACACAGTCAATGGGCAGAGGCTCAAAAACAAATTACAGCCCTCATGGACATGAGGGCCATTCAGCAAGTACCACAACAAGAGCAGGGGCAAGGATTTTACTCCAGACGTTTCCTAGTACCCAGAAAGGACAAAACCTGGAGACCAATACTGGACCTGTCTATACTAAATACATTGCTGGAAGTTCCAAAATTCAAGATGTTGACTCTATAGCAGCTACTGCCCATGCTGGGCAAGAGGGCTTGGCTCGTAACTTTGGACCTAAAAGAGGCATACCTGCATGTCCCAATCAGACAATTTTGCAGAACATACCTCAGATTCATAGCTGGCTCAATGCATTACCAATTCTCTCTCTCTCTGCACTACCCTTTGGCTTATCTACTGTGCCCAGGGTCTTCACAGAATGCCTGGCACCAGTAATTGCGTTTTTCAGGCAAAGAGGAATTCAAATATATCCCTACTTGGACGACTGCCTAATTCAAGCAGAGAACAAAGACATTCTTCTAAAGCATCTGGCGTTTGTAAAAAGATTCCTAATTGGCCTAGGGTACACAGTAAACGAAAAGAAATTGAAACTAGTTCCCTCTCAAGAGATAATATTCCTGGGTGCAAGCTTAAATACAACTGCCCATATGGCTTATCTCACGCCAGACAAACAAAAGCAACTGACTTCTTACTTCAAGAAATTGGCAACAAAAACCCACTTATCTGCAAGGAAAATCCTGCAGGCCTTGGGTTTCATGGCATCCTACATTCTACTAATTCCATATGCCAGACTGCATATGAGGAAACTGTAATGGTATCTAAAAAGTGTTTTGACTCCGCATTGCCACAGCCTGGAGACAGTAATTGCACTCATTCCCTGCCTGCAACAGGAGTTTCGATGGTGGGCAGAAGCCTGTCACCACAACAAGGGTCTGCCATTCAGTTTACCCACAGCCAGACAGACACTGACAACGGATGCATCAGATTATGCCTGGGGGGCCCATATGGCAGAAAAATGTATTCAGGGCACATGGCCTGCAAACCAAATGCATCTTCACATCAATCAAAAAGAAATGCTAGCTATTCAAAATGCCCTGACAGCTTTCAAGGACCTGCTTCATCCAGGACAGCTACTGATAAAGACAGGTAATGCTACGGTCATGTGGTACATAAACAAGCAGGGAGGTACACATTCCTGCCCCCTCTGCAGATGAGCAATGACCTTATGGGACACAGCATTGGCTTTTCAAGTTCACCTGCAAGCACAATTCCTGCCAGGAAAAACAAATACTCTGGCAGATGAATTGAGCAGAAACCTCATGGATCCCCACGAATGGAAACTGGATCCACAAGTATTCAGCACGATAAAGAAATGGGGATGCCCAGACATAGATCTATTTGCCTCTCCTCACAACTGCCAAT
Source organism: Protopterus annectens (assembly GCF_019279795.1). Classification (NCBI taxonomy): domain Eukaryota; kingdom Metazoa; phylum Chordata; order Ceratodontiformes; family Protopteridae; genus Protopterus; species Protopterus annectens. Next base: position 694,845,148 of record NC_056747.1, on the reverse strand, counting down.
TGCAGAGATTTTGCACAAGGATTTATCACAAGCAAGCATGGAAAGTGGATGCCCTATCCTTCAGCTGGAAAAATCTAACAGTATATGCCTTTTCTCCACTGCCTCTCCTTCCCAGGGTACTCCTAAAGGTCAGACAAGAGAAGCCAAAAATGATACTGATTGCACCAGACTGGCCACGCCAGCACTGGTACCCAAGCCTAAAGAGCTTGTCTCAAGGTCCAGCATGGATATTGCCTCAAACTTCTCACTTGCTGACCCAACAAAACAATCAGATCCTGCACAGCCAACTCAGGACCTTAAATCTGGCAGCATGGTGGATAATGTAGCCATTCAGAACACTCCTCTGTCAAAAGCTGTTATGGATGTTATCTTGGAGGCTAGGAGGCCCAGTACCAGAAAATCTTATGCAGAAAAATGGAAGAGATTCTTTGCTTGGAACCAGGAACAAGGCATTGACACGTGTACCCCAAATATTCCTCAGATTTTACAATACCTAACTGAGATGCTGAACAAAGGCCTTTCTTTTTCATCAATTAAGATTCATGCCTCTGCCATTTCAGCCCATTACAATACGGAACCACCTATCTTTTCTCATCCTTTAATAAGGCAGTACCGCAGAGGGGCCAAAAACATTAGGCCTCCAAGGAGAGCACCAATTCCGGCCTGGGACCTCAATTATGTTTTGGAAAAACTCCCACTGCCTCCTTTTGAGCCAGCATCAACAGCAGATATAAAATTGTTATCCTGGAAAACGGCTCTGCTCCTAGCAATAACCTCTGCAAGACGAGTCTCTGAGTTACAAGCTCTCGTGGCTGTGGAAGCTTTTATCATTTTTCATCCAGACAGGGATTCTCTGAGAACAAACCCTATATTTATGCCTAAGGTGGTGTCCAGTGTGGCCCTCAATCAAACCATTCACTTGCCAAACTTTTATCCAAATCCACAGAACAAGGGTGAGAAACTTCTGCATTCTTTGGACATACACAGGCAGTTACGCTTCTACTTGGCCAGAACTAAAGCTTTCAGAAAAACTGAGCAACCTTTAGTGTCATGCTGGAGGATCACAAGGAAAGGCTGTCTCAAAACAGACTGTTTCCAAATGGATAGGCCATTGCATCAATTTCTGCTATTTTCAACATGGCAAATCAGTGCCTAAGGGCATTAGCCGTTATTCCACCAGAGCAGCAGCCACTTCAGCAGCCTTCCTTAGAGGAGTACCAACCAAAGATATCTTAGAGGCTGCAACTTAGAGTTCAGTGCACACTTTCACAAAGTTCTACCAATTACCTCTTTACTCTAAGTCCAGAGCAGGCTTTGCCATTGCAGTTCTGCAGGGCCTCATAGCCTCTCCTAATCCTGTTGTTAGCCCAGCCACCCATCCTCAGCTTTGGGATTCAACCCAAGAGTAATGACTGCAACAGTGAAACACGATGAACATAGTACAGTTGTGCACATACCATAAATGTAGATGTTCGAGTGTATTCACTGTTGCAGTCCAGGTTACCCACACACCATCCCCCTTTTCTTTTGCTGGGACTTATCTGCACTTCTCTATCCTATACAACCTCTTTGGTGTATTTGCTTGTAGATGAAGGAAATGTTATTTTTATGCATGCATTTTTATTGGCATATTTTCAGCCTACCAATTTGGGGGCACCTGACATCTGGGGCAATAAAAACTGAAGAAAATGGCGTTGGCTGCATCTGTTATACCTCTGGCGCACTGACGTCAGGGAAGAGGTGACAACAACCGACGCCAGACCTAGACTTTGGAATTCTGGCCGACTGAGGGTAGCCTGCCAGCAGGATAACCCAAGAGTAATGACTGCACAGTGAATACACTCGAACATCTACATTTATGGTAGGTACACAACTGTACTTTTCTCGGACCACCCATCTTTCTCAGTCGTCCAAGTCACCAGCGATTGGGATAGAGGTGGCCATGACAGCCTCCATTTGTGTTTGGTGAAGGGGCAGGTGAAGGGTCTTTGCTTGGTTAGTAAGGGGTGGTGGATGTAGAGTCTAGTGTGCCTTAGTGTCGGACTTTATTAAAGGACTGTGTGCTTAATGAGAAAAACTTCCAGTCTCCTGTTCCTGTTTCTGTGGACATGGCAGATTTACTGTGATTTGATAAGGAACTGATTACTGCTTTTTCTAAGCCTTTAGACTCTTCAAGCAAGAAAGAAAGAGAGTTCCTTCTCATTCTGACATGAGTTTTCAGTTGGAAGAGCAGCCAGTCAGTACAGTGGGAGGGGTGTACTTGAGGAGTTTTTTCCCAGTCCAAGTATTCTGTTTCTGAAGAAAGGATAGCTTTAATTTTCCCTGATGGACAAAATTTATTTCACAGGCATTTTATGTAAAATGAAAGTAGTATTTCAGTGGGACCAGAATGAGATTCCTATGATTGAGAAAATGTATTATGATTTGATATGTCTACAGATGCCTAAAGTTGCACCTATCCCTCCTGTATTGCACACCTGAATTTTTCTCACTGCGTCCTGTCTGTCTGACTGTCAACCTCTTGCTCCTAAGAGGTCTGACAAGTTATATAGGCTACCTTAGACCAGTATTTTTCAGCCTCTGGTCCTGCAGAAATTTTATGCCAGTCAAAAGACTAGGGCCCACTGGATGGAAGAGGAGCCTCGGTGGCCTGGAGGGGGACGCTGGCCAGAAGAGTTATTTTCAATTAAAAAAAAAAAAGTTTGCATCCGGTTGCACTGATGCAACGGTGTGTGCAACCTGTTTTTGTATTTTGTGTCTGTATGACCTGCTGCTTACGTCTTCGTTTTCCACGCACACGGAATTTGATGCCAGAAGACATATGAAATGTGGACCATGAATGGACAAGTGAGAGGTAGGTGTGCGCTCATGTGTGTGTGTAAGTGGTAGGTAGATAGGTGTGTGTGTGTGTGTGTGTGTGTGTGTGTGTGTGTGTGTGTGTGTGTGTGTGTGTGTGTGTGTAAGAACTAGGTAGGTAGGGGTGTGTGTGTGTAAAATGAGGGATGGAGATGATTCTCAATTGTCCAGATATTCACAGAATGTCTAGATTTTTGACTCATATTTTTAGCCTGTTCCTCATAAAATTTTTTGGGGGGGGTTCGGTTTATTTTGGCAAATCCATGAGGACAGAATTCACTAAATAATGACAGGTATGTGAGTTTCAGACTTCATATCCTGCAGAAAATTCACAATAATGCATAACCTTTTTTTCTAGCAACTTTA
>NC_056747.1:694686926-694834426 GCF_019279795.1 Protopterus annectens | reverse complement strand
AAACATATCCCCCAATCAGAAAACACAAATAAGTAATGATGTAAAGGTCTTGATTTCAGTGCTGGTTTTAAAGGAACAGTATAATTCAAGCCTGGAAACCTATGGTTTTAAATAAAGGTTAATGTCTGTGATGTTTGAGGATCTGATGAAGCATTTTTATGTAAAAGTGCTTATCCTATGTATTTTTATTAAACCAGTTTCAATCGTTCTTTTGTGTTTTGAATGCTGCTTGCCTTGGTAGTCATTCTGTGTCTATTTCTTCTTTATTTTTTTGGCACAGTATAACTTTTAGCCATTAATTTTGGTTTATTACCCATTATTATGCATATGTTTCCGTTTATTTCTATGACATTTTCTCCTTCCACTTTTTAATTTTAATATGCTCTATCTCTAGTTATTTTATCTCCTGCACGATATACAGTATTTCATTTACACTTGTTTAGATTTTGATTTCCATTTTCTAGTAATTGCTTTTTTGGCAGCCAGTAGCATCTTATTAACTCATTCCCTCCAGTACAGCTCTTTTGAATGTGTACATTTAACTCCCAGTGGGTGTGGCTTGAGCCTTTAAAAAAATGAAGTTATCGCCTTGCAGTTCTAATACATACTCACTGATAGAGGTCAAATATCAATACAGTTGTGCTTGCCATCTTGTATGTTTCAAGATGAAATATTCTGATACCTTGTATATAGCATGGTTTTGGAATTGTTAATAAAAATATGAAAAAAATATTTGATGCCTACAGGCACAGTAGGAGGTAACTGCAAAAATGCTTGGAGGTGCACTCGACTGTAATTAATGTGATAAGGTAATTTGGATCCTATTTCCCAACTCAGAGGAATAATTTCCTTAGTAACAAGCATTTTTCTATAGGGAATTTTTTGAAATTTGCAAACTGATTAGATTCCTAAAAGACATGATGTTAACATTAGATCACTGTTGCAGTAGCCTAAATTATTTGGGTTATATCCTGCCCAGGATATGACTACCGGACAATTTTCAAAGCTTCAGTACACCTTCCACATGCCCCAGATTCCAGGTGCTTGAGGAGAGCTCCATAAAATGGCAGCTTGTGTGCCATTTTCCTGCAGAAGAGCGCTTACTCTGTGGGCTTCATGGTTTTGACAACCTTTTAGCAATCCTTCAAGTATGAACAGATACATACCCTTCTGGGGAAAGCTTTCCACTTGTGTATTTCTTGAGGAAAACTCACTTTTTCTGTGAAAAAATATATTTTATGCTAGGAATTTTTTAATGGACAGTCATAAATAGTAGAAGGGCCAGTTTCAGTAAAGCCTACACTAAGTGTACATGATGTGTATTCAAGAACATCCCTACCACATTTTTGTGCTTTCTAGTCACTCAAAGATCACACTAATTGCACTTGTAGTCTGCACTTTGTGGTAACCTTTATAAATCCCTGTTGATATGTAAAGCTGCAAGAAAATCAGTAGGAAGACTAAAATTAGGAGGGAGAAGGTGTGAGTTTTGCCTGTGTTGTCTGTTCACTCAGAATAGTGTACACTTAATGTTGGCATTAATCAATCCCATAGAGGAGTTTATCAATATATACTTATGTCGGAAAATTGTACAAAACAGTATCCAGTGTTGTCTTTTCCAGCTGGGTTCAACGTGTTGTTTATCACACCCAACTTGCATCTAACTCTGATCAGAAACCAGGCAAATCCTAAAGACTCTCAACACCCGAGCTCTGCCTGTTCTACCCGTAATCCCTCACTCAGCCTACTCTACCCACAATCCCTTGCCCAACTAAGATTACCTCAGAACTCATTTACTGCCTGCCTGGCAGTTTAGTCTCAAATTCTGTGGGGTGTAACCTTTCTGTGAGCAGTTGTTTGATTTTGTTCCCTTTTCCTTTACTTTAGTGTGTAGTTTTAATTGTGATTTTTTTTTTTTTGGTGTTTATTTTTCTGGTAGTTTGGTAGTGCGGGTAGTTCGTTTAGACAGTGTGCTTGTTTTTTTTTTTTTTTTTCCTCATTAGTAGACTTTTCCCATCTAGTGTACCTTAGTGTGTTTGTTACATGGATTGCTGTAGCTTTTCAGGTTGTTACTGGTAGATTTCTTAGTGTGTAGAGTTTTTTGTTCTTTGATAAGTATGGAGAAGGGTATGGAGAAGGGGATTAAGAATTGTGTGTTTTGTGACCACAAGCTCTTCTGCCAAGTCACTCATGACAGATGTTTGTATTATCTTGAGGCTGATCTCCTTGAGTCGCAAAGTGCCATCTTCAGCAGCTTTAGCAGTCATGCTGTAAATGAAAGTAGGGCCAAGTTGGTACTCAAGAGTCTGTTGCTAACCGGTGACCCTTCCAACAAGGGTGATCATAGGAGATTACTAGGCCAATGGCCCTGGGGCCCTTACAAGCCTAGCCAAGACTTTATCCCCAAAAAAATAAACCTCAGTCAGCACCTGTCGCCCCTGTCATTGAGGAACGAAGGCTGAACCTCTGGGGCAAATTTATGTTTTCTCATCCACTCACGGTTGCAGTTGAAGAGGGTCAGTGAGGTACTCTATTTGACATGTATGGGAAGTTTATTCCAGAGACAGGGCAGCCTCTAGGAGACAATCTGTCCAGCAGGTTTTGTTGATGTCGCATATTAGATTCAGGCCCATCGACCAGGTAATGTGTGAGGAGTTAGACTTGCGGTTATGGAGCATCTCCAGTAGGACAGGGTCTGTCATTGCCTTGCAGGCGGGACACAGATCACTTTTGAGCATTCTGTATGATACCGAGTAGAGTGATAGTGATTTAAGCCTGTCCACATAGAATAGGTGTTGGAGGCCATGGATTCTCTTTGTGAGGTATTTCTGTGGCCTTTCCAGTTGGTGCAGGTGTTTGGAGAGGTACATACCAAACTGGGCATTATACTCAATTATAGGTCTAATACGGGAAGAGTACAGAGAGGTAATAACCTCCTTTTTGCTGGATGCAATCCCTTTACTTATAAGATGAACTAAGTAAAAGGCTTTTCTGACCACCGCCGCCACTTATTGGTCGAATGTGAGATTGTTGTCAACCTGAGTAACCCAGGTCTCTCACCACAGGTTGTGTGCTTAGGGGGTTGATGTTGATGTGGCAATCAGTAGGGTCTGTATTTCTGCCGAATGTTACAATAATACTTGTTTTTGCGTTTAACTTAAGGCCATGACTTTGGCACCAGTTATTTGTAGCTGTAAGACCCTCTTGCAGTATGTTAACATCAATTGGGGGGGGTCAGTGACAGCACCCAATGTAGTTATCCACAAACTTGGTCAGCCACAGATCCTTGGTCTTTGCCTGGATCTGTGAGAAGTATATGCCAAACAGTAGGGGTCCCAGGACAGATCCCTGGGGAACACCACTAGTGACAGACTTGCTGTCGGAGGTGGCAGTACCTGTTTTGTCCTTGTGGGTCCTATCTGTGAGCCAGTTGGCCACCCATCTGACTAGATGGGGATTAACACCAAGTTGTGTTAGCTTTTCGATGATGCCCGAGTGGGGGATTGTGTCAGAGGTCTTGGCCAGGTCAAGGTAAGCTGTATGTACTGACTTTTCCTCATCCATGGCCTTGGTGACCGTCTCGAATTCAGCTACGTTCAGTAGACAAGATCTGCCCCTGACAAATCCGAATTGGGTGGGGTCAAGTGCTTGGCGATTGCCTATTGGTATGTCCTCGTTTATGAGATCCATAATAATACGCTGCATGACTTTACAGATTAGACATGTCAAGCTGATGGGGCGATAGTTTCCTGGGTCAGTAGTGGCACCACCTTTGTGCAAAGGGATGACAATGGCACTTCTCCACTCTGCTGGAATGAAGCCTGTAGTTAGGCTGTGGCTGAATAGAGTGCTCAATGACAAAGCTAGTTCTCGCTGGAGATGAATAGAGTGCTCAATGACAAAGCTAGTTCTTGCTGGAGATGATGTAGAATGCAGCCTGGGATACTATCGGGTCCCATGGAAGCTGTGTTCTTTGCCTTGGGGCCTTTTAACACTTGATCTACAGAGATGTGAGGTGTGGGACAAGTATCAGTGATGTCATAAGGAGAGCTCTATGGACCCCCCAACCCTTGAAAGCGGACTGAAAACAATAGTCTTCCTCCTCTTCTGGTCTGCCGGATGCAAAGGTCCCAAGGCCTTTGGCTTCATTCGAAATTTGGGTACCATGATTGCTCAGACTTCAGATCCAACCTATTTCAGTGCTGACTGTTGGAAATGTCCTGTTTCCTGAGTCCTTTTCTGTAGAAGGGAGCTCCCTTGAGCAGAAGTTTTTCTCCTTTCTCTCTCTCTCTACTCTGCTAGAGTTCTCACTGGAGTCATTCCTGCCCCTAGATCCACACTTCTCTGGTTTGGAGACTGTACTCGGAGCTGTCATTTGGCAGGTGAGCCTCCAAACCTCATTTGTTGGCTTCCTTTGCTTGATTGTGAGTTTAAGACCCGATGATTTGGAGCAGCTGATGTGGTCCTAGCTACAGGCCCAGATGCAGTTAGGGTTGAACTCTATGGCTTCAGGTCCTCTGCCTGAGGCTTTAGCTCCATCAAGTTGGTTTTCTCCCTTGAGCCCTGTTGTTCTGAGGTCATTGGAGCCAGTTGTCCATCCATTCCTAAGGCCTGCTCTGACGGCTTGGCTGATCTTTCTTGCTACCCCAGGCTTAGTTTCCTCAACTCCAGCAGGCCTCATTGCCAAGTGGACTTGGAGCTGACATGTCGAGACTGGGTTTCCAGGTCTACTTCAATTATTCTGGTTTCAGAGTCATCTCTTTCACTCAGTGTCTCTGCTGTTGATAGCTCTGCTTCGATCCCAGCATCAGAAAAGTTGGAAAAGCTGTGGAGTCCAGTATATCTTTTGGATCTGTGGACCCTAGGTGAGTGGGCTACAGGGTGCCAGCTTCAACCTTTGCGTTTGACATTGTAGAGAGAATGTTCTACTTTCAGAGAATGGAGTAGTCAGCTGCATCCAGTATCCCTCCCTCTTTGACGACTGGATTGTGGACAAGTGTCAGTTTGCTTAGGAGCAGACCACCCCAGGTGGTCTCCAGTCTGCCTTACCTTCAGGGCCCCTGGCTCTTCCATCCCCTCACTGGATTTTCCAGGGCAGGTAGTCTTGAGCAAGAGGCGGTCGGTCCAAGAGGAAGCACCTAGATTCACTTGAGGACTCTCTCATCCAGGATACTGACCTCAGTGAAGGAGAGGAGTCCCCAACATCCCCTCCCCACAGTAATACCTCTTTTGACCATCTTTGAGAGCCGCTCCATTAGCCCAGGGATTGGACTGATGCCCTGTTTCCAGAGGTGTCTGTATTTTTGGAAGGTTTTAGCGGTGGGCCCATCCACGTTGTGAGTGTTTCCCACTCCAAACATGCTTATTAAACTGATGTCCTGGAGGGTGTGGAAGGAGCCAGAAATAGTAAAATCAATTCCAGAGAAATTGGACAAGATGCTCTCCACTCCCAAAGACTGGCAACACTGGTGTAATGGTCCCATAGTTGAAGCTGTTTATTGTAGTGGCAGTGGCCAGTAAGAAGGATATCTTGGAAGAAAGTTAATCACCATGCCCATCCCCCAAATAGGGAGTCTTGAGCGTTAGACCGGTTTGGGAAGAGCTGCTATGCCTCAGCCACATCTGCAGTGAATGCTTTAAACTGTCACTCACGTGATGAGATTTCAGCATGACAATGTGTTGGAAGTGTCAAGGGTCTTAGACACACAAGACTCCAATGTCTCAGAAAGCCCTGAAGCCCAATTTGTGTAACTTGCAGTCCATTTCCAACATGTCCATGCATCTACTGTTTAACAAGGCTGATGGCATGTCCCAAGTGGGACTGTCATTTCCATGTAGCTCCAAGCTTAGATGAAGTTGTGTAATTTTGTAGACTACTTCAAGACATCCTTTATTAATGTCCCCTTTGATAGCTGCTCACTTTTTGGGCCTAAGGATAAGAACACTTTGACCAGAAGCATGCAGAACGGAAAGATATCTGCCATTTGAGGACTTTTTTTCCTACCCCTCAGTGGACCTTCTCTTGGAACCAGAAGGTGAGAAAATGTCTCTTATTTTTTTATTTTTTTTTTTTTAGGAAAAATGCAGCAGGCTTTTCAGTAAGCTCCTTCTGAAAGTTCCCCCTGAGGCAAGGTGATAACCACAATGGATGACTCGCATGCCATTGGTGTGGTCTGCAGAACCAGGGCTTCTGCAGATCTTTCTTGAGGAGGCCCTTTCAGTGACCCTGAGGAGTTGTCTGTCTAGCTCTGGAGCCAGTTGGGGGTCATTTGGCTTTACACCCAAAAGTTTGGGAGACTGTCGCCTTGGATTCATGGGTGGTGAAAGTCATGTCCTTAGGTTATGCAATTTCATTAGAAACTTTGAATGTAAGCCCCAAACATCTTCCAGACGTGCCACCCCATCAGAGAAGGGATACATCCCTTGAAATTCAAAAGCTGTTAGTAAATCAAGTCATCCAAGAGGGCCAACCAGACTAACATGGATCCAAACTCTTTTCAGCTTTCTTTTTGGTACCAAATAAAAAAGACCTCAGGCCAGTTTTGGATTTGAGCAAGTTAAACCATTTTGTCAAACAGGTCCTGGATGGTCACAATGCAGCCCATTCTGCATATCGAGGAAGGATAGCTAGCTGTACTGTATCTACCTCAAAGACATCTACCATCATGAATATAGCAAGGTGTTCCAAGAGGCTTCTGCACTTCTGACTGGGAACCAACCATTATCAGTTCACAGTGCTACCCTCTGGTGTTACATGCACCTCCTGGGTGTTCAGCAAGTGAATGCCAGTTGTAGCAGCCTGACTCAGTCTGCAGGAATCTTGGCCTTCCCTTATCTAGACAGGTGGCTCCTAACCGCATGTGTGAGTGCATTCTTAGGGCCAGAGACACCTAACTTCAGCTGTGCAGTTCCCTTGGGATCACAGTCTATCAGAAGTCCAGTCTTCACTCTGTTTAGATACTAGAGTTCATAAATTGCCACTTGGACCTAGTCTGTCATATTGCAAGACATCTAGTTTCCAGTGTATTGTCAAGTCATGTCCTTGCTGTCTTACATAAATCCTTTGGTGTCATTTGTTCTGAAGCTCTTGGCAGCAGTCGTCTGCTTAGTTCCCCTGGCGAGGTACAACATTAGGGCTCTACAGTGAGCACTCATGGTACAATGCTCCTACTTGAGACATCCAATAAACTTTCTCATTATGTTAAGTGTGTCATGATCAAATCAGGTGATAGTTGGAGCCTTCCTTGGTGACCACTAGGAAACTGTTTGCCCCCCACTCCCTCCTGTGGGCACGGTCGTGACGGATGCTTCTCTAATTGGGGTGGGGGGATTTCAAAGGGAGGAGTGTCCAGGGGACCTGGTCCGTGACAGATGCCAGGCTTCACATCAGCAACTTGGAAATAAGAGTTGATCTCCTTAAGTTGCAGACCTTTTCAGGACTATCTTCCCAAGGGTGTGATTCCTGTTTCCAGGGACAGTGTTGTCTGGTATCTGAATGAATAGGGAGCCATCCGTTCTTTCCCACTTTGTCAGAGGCCATGAGGGTCTGGCAATGTGCAATTTCATCTGAACGGTTTCTGTTTGCAAAGCACATCATGGGGAAGTCCATCTTTTTGGCAGTCTGAGTAGTATCTGTGAGGATATCGGATATTATCTGTGCTAGCATATCTGGCTACAGTTTTGTAAATACTTGTAAATAATTATAAATTGCCCTGTGTTTTAAATGCCAGTATGACTAGCTATAGTTTTGTAAATAGGTTTGTTTTTTTATTGTTTGTTTGATTTGTGTAAGATAGTATGAATTGAGCAGTGTTTTTTGGCTGACCAAATGTTCACATCTTTTAAAAATAATTTTGAATGCAGGTTGTGCCAGTCAGCTGACCTGAAGGTGATATCATAGTGTGCCAGACCTGAACGGAATGGAATCTACACAACAGCTGTTTTTGTTTACTTTTCAAAAGTCTGAAATGAGAGAGTAGAATTTTCATAACAGCTTTCTGTGACTTTTAAAAGATTTTGCTATAAAATGCAGGTTCTGAGCTACTTCAGTTTCAGTATAGTGCAGTTGAGTTGCAGCAGTTAGTGCTTGTTTTCCAGATCAGTATTTATCACTCAGAGTTTATCAGAGCTGTTCAGCAGAAATACTAACATTTGCTCTTCCAATTGCTGAGGACCAGACAACAGCCTGAAGAGTGGATACACATTATTCTGCTTGCAAAAGTAAGAGTATCACCTTGCCTTGCTGACTTAATTAGACAGGAACAGTTAATCTTTAGATAGCTAGTAATCTATAGTTAGTGTTTTTCTTCCATCAGTGTGACCTACCCTACAGTCTTATTTTCATAATTCCTGTGTGTGAAACTTTGTGGCTTATTGAAATCAGTTATTCAGTGTATATATGTTTTAAATCATTTTCATGTATTACATATTTTATTACTTTCTATTCTGGCGGGTTATTTAGAAAGTACTTTTAGTAACCTGAGAGTGTTGATGCATATTGTGATAACACTAGGGCCACTCCGAAAAGCCTCACTGCTTGGATTATATGCTACCTTGTTTTATTAATGTTTATTTACTCAGTATAATTGAACACTGCTTTTGAAGCGTATCGTGGCATTTGGACTGGTGGCAGCATTACCGTGTAGTTCGGGAAAGAGGACATAGCAGGTAAGTCTGTGTTCGTCTTTCCTGAGAGTGTTTGTATGTGTGATTATCAAATATTTAAGAGTGAGTGTACCAAACATCTGGAACTGAGAGACCGTGCCCTGCAGTGGGTAGTGTGAAAACTCATTTGGGGACCTGGAGTTAAGCATATAGTCCAGTCCCAGATTTGGCGCCTGTTCCTGGTGTATTGTCTGGGGAAACTGTGTGTTCTATCCCTGCTTTCAGTGTTCACTTACCAGAGACAGTGGTGAGGATTGAGGCTCCTTAGTTACTCCCTTGGGTTTAAGTAGGGGGTTGTCACATTGTTTGGTGACAGCAGTGGGATTTTAATTGAGCTTCAGTAGCCTGTGGGTAGTTGTCACTAAACTGTGCACTCTCGACAGCCACACGATAAACATAGAGTTTCATTTTACAACTATTCTAATTATTTTTTTAGTCCATTTAGTCAGGGTCAGCAGGCAAAGATACCAACCGAGGACTATAGCAAGCTGACCAGGAGCCAGTTGGTCAAGGTGTGCGAAGCCAAAGGACTGGCGCAAGCCAACCTGACTAAGGAAGCAATGATCTCAGCCTTCATTGCAGCCGCAAAGCAGACCAGCAGCTTGGAGGATATGCATTTTGGTGTTGGGGATAAGCACTCTTCTGAGACAAGACTGTGTACCTTTTCTTTAGTGGACTTAAAAATTTGTTTGGAGGTAAGGAGACTCAAACTGGAAGCTGAAGAGAGAGTGAAGCAGCGTCCGTTTGAACTGGAAGTCAGCCATTTGGAAGCTGAGGAAAAGGAGAAGAAAAATCAGCGTCCACACGAACTGGAGACCAAGTGTTTGGAGATGGAAGCTGAAGAGAATGAAAGGCAGAGACACCATGAAAAGGGGCTTCTAACCCTTCAACAGGATCATAGAGGTAATGTGGAAGGGAATGACCAAACCCCAGAAGCCATAAAGGTCAGGAAACTATTTTCTCAGTACAGGGAGGGTGATGACTTTGGTAGATTTATTTGTATGTTTCAGAAAGTATGTAAACAATATAATGCTGACCAAGGGCTCTGGGTATGGTTCCTGACCCCCTTACTCCATGGTAGAGCTGTTAATGTAATTGCTAAACTGTCTGATATTGATTGTTTGAATTATGATCATGTGAAACGATGTTTATGGGATTGTTTTAAATTAACTCCTGAACTGTATAGAAAAACATTTCGTGAGCATAGGCACAAGGCAGATGAAAGTGCATGTGATTACATTGCTGATTCAAGTACTTATTTCACAGGTGGGTGAATGGGTGCCAGTTCACCACTTTTGAAGGACTGGCAGACCTTTTGGTGAAGGAACAAGCTTTCAGCACTTTGCTTGAGGACATGAGGATCTGGTTGGCAGACCAAGAGAGTAACTCTGCAAATGAGTTGGGGAGAAAAGGGGATCTCCACTTGGCAAGCAGGGCACCCCTGCATAAGAAAGGGATACCCAGTGCTGCACATGGACATAAAGGAACCCATGGGGGGCAGCCTAAACCACTCCAGCAGAGGTCACCAGTTACAGGGGAAGCCATTTGTTCAAGTACATGGTCAGGATCAGGGATTAGATTTTTCAAATGTAATCAGAGGACCCATGTAGCATTCAGTTGTCCAGTGACGCAAAGTGAGAAACAAAAGGTGAGGGAGCTAGCAAGTGGGGATGACATAATGCCAGTGATAATTTGTTTGGAAACAACAGAGGTGTGAAATTATCACCAAAATTTGTATCCTATCTTAGTGGATGGAAGACAGACCACTGCTAAGAGAGAGAGAGAGAGAGAGAGCTTCTGATATAATCATTGTGAGGCCTACAGTGGTTAAGGAGGAGCAGTACTTGCTTGGGCAGTCCGCACAAGTCAGAGCTGTAGGAGGGATCCCATTTCAAATACCCTTATGTAGGGTTTATCACGACTAGGAGGGTGGAGAAGGGACCAAGTAGGTCAGTGTGAGGATATTCCTGCAGATGTCCTAATAGGGAACGATTTTGATAGTGTAATACCTTGTGTGCATTCAGTGACATGCAGTTAGGCTTGGAGGCAGGCACTTAGGTCTGGTAGCCTGGGGGAGACCCAGACAGATTCTATGCCTGAAACTGTTGCTGGTGATGAGATTACTTCAGGGAGTGAGCTACCTTGTAACAGTGAATCTGAAAGTCATCCACAGCTGCTGGTAGGTACTGGTATGCCCGGGGACATGGTGCCTGCAAGGACATAGGTGAATGGTGTTATCCAGACTGACAGTGAGGCACAACTGACCAAAGATACTGGGCTTCTTGTGGAAGGGGAGCTAGGAGGGGTCATGAAAGCAGAATGGAGATGGGAACAACTTTCAGACCCTACCTTACAAGCCTTGAGGGTGGTAACTAAGGAGGCACCTGATGCTTAAGAAAAAGGGGAGTCTGTATGCTGGGATGGAGAGTTGGACACCTGAGGGAGGAATCTGAGGGGGATCTGGTGATTGACCTCAGTGAGGCTGTGACTGACACTTCCGTGGGGGAGAGAGGTAACAATATCTCAACAGCTACCCCCTATTCAGGTTAAAAACTTACGAGCAGTGTTACAGGAATTTGGGAGCATGTTTACTGGGAAACCTGAGTGTACTAATCTAGCGTAGTACCATATGGATATGGGACTTCAAAGGCCTATCAAGCAAGTTCCTTATAAGTTTCCTGAGTGAGTCAAACAGGCTTTGAAGGAGGAGGTAAAGGAGGTGTTGGAGCTGGAGGTAATCCAGGAGTCCAGTAGTTCTTGGGCTTCCCCAGTAGTAGTGGTACCAAAGAAAGTTCATGGTGTAAAATTCTGCGTAGACTTCAGAAAGTAAAACAATTACACAGAGTCGGATGTCTACCACATGCCTTGAACAGATGAAACTTTAGAACAGCTGGGTGAGGTTGAGTATCTGACAACTATTGATCTGACTAAGGGATACTGGTAGGTGCCCTTGACTCCCATTGCTAGAGAGAGAGGTCAGCTTTCGTAACAACTTTGACTATGAGTTTACAAGGATGTCTTTTGGGATGACAGCTGCCCCAGCAACATTCCAAAGATTAGTAGATCATATCTTAGTAGGAGCCATTCCTAGGGACAGAGTGATACTGTAGAACATTTGCCTAATTACAGTACAATAGCTGCATCCCTGACTGACCCAACAAGGAAAAACAAACCAGATAAAGTAGTGTGGACCACAGATTATGAGCAGGCATTCCAGAAGCTTGAAGATGTTTTGGGAGGACCCCCTGCATTAGCTAGTCCAGATTTCAGCAGTGCCAGTGCAGAAGGATTCTTAAGACAGGGATACATTTGATACATTTTCAGTCAGCCCCACTTTTCTCAAGCAACGATTTTCTGGGGTCACTTGAAAATCTAGCTTGAGTTTTTAAAGGGGAGAAATGTGAGGATATCCGATATTATCTGTGCTAGAATGTCTGGCTGCAGTTTTGTAAATACTTGTAAATAATTATAAATTATTCTATGTTAGAAATGCCAGCATAACTAGCAATAGGTTTGTAAATAAGTTTTTTTTTGATTGTTTATTTGATTTGTGTAAGATGTTTGAGTCAGACGGTGTTTTGTGGCTTTTAAAAAGAATTCTGAATGCAGGTTGTGCCAGTCAGCTGACCTGAAGGTAATGTCATCATGTGCCAGAGCTGAAAAGAATGGAATCTCCACTGCAGCTCTTTTTGTTTACTTTTCAAAAGTCTGAAAAGAGAGAGTATAATTTTCATAACAGCTTTATGTGACTTTTAAAAGATTCTGCTACAAAAAGCAGGTTCTGAGTTAGTTGAGTAGTGTAGTGCTGTTGCAGTTGAGTTGCAGCAGTTGTCGTAGTCCGTGGTTGTTTTCTAGATCAGTATTTATCACCTAGAGTTTATCACAGCTGTTCAACAGAAATAATAGGATTTGCTATGCCAGTCGCTGAGGACTGGATAACAGCCTGAAGAGTGAACATATATTCTTATTTTGCTTGCAGAAGTAGGAGTATCATCTTGCCTTGCTGACTTAATTAGATTAGACAGGGGCAGTTAATCTTTAGTCAGTTAGTGATCTACAGTTAGCGTTTTTCTTCAATCAGTGTGAGACCTGACCTAAAGTGTTATTGGTAACTTTGTGTGTGTGAAACTTTGTGGTTTATTGAAGTCAGTAATTCAGTGTATATACATTTTAAATCATTTTTATTTATTTAATATTTTATTACCTTCTATTGCGGCTGGTTATTTAGAAAATGCTTTTAGTAACTTGAAAGTGTTTATGCTTGTTGTGGTAACACCAAGGCCACTCCAAAAAGCCTTGCTGTTTGGATTACATGCTACCTTTTATATCAGTATTTATTTTACTCAAAATAATTGAACATCCCTTTTGAAGGGTATCGTGGTATTTTGACTGGTGGCAGCGTTACAGTGTAATTTGGGAAGGAAGATATAGCAGGTAAATCTGTGCCAGTCTTAAGTGTTTGAATGTGTGATTTTCAAATATTTAAGAGTGTGTGTGTCAGATACCTAGAACTGGGACACAGTGCTCTGCAGTGGGTAGTGTGAAAACTCATTTGGGGACCTAGAGTGAAGCATATACTCCAGTCCCAGATTTGAAGCCCATTCCCGGTGTACTCTTAGGGGAAGTTGTGTGCTCTAACCCTGCTTTCAGTGATGGCCCCTTACCGGAGACAGTGGTGAGGATTGAGGCTCCTTAGTCATTTCCCCGGGTTTAAGCAGGGGGTCATCACAGGATCATTCTTTTTTCCTCACGAGTGGTCCCTGAATCTGAGGTTTGCAGGTTGGAATTTTTGGTGCTGGAGCTCTCCGTGTTGCATCCTGTTTGTGCCCCCTGTGAAACACCAAGTGCAGCAGCTATTATGCCTTAGTCCCTCCTCAGGTACAGTTACTCAATGATGCTGCTATGTATACTTGGCCCCCAGGTCTCGTGTTCATGTTCTCCAACCCTGCTGATAATAGTTTCTCCAGAAGGCAGCTTGTTGCAGAGAAACTGTAATCCTCATTGTTCCCTTTTGGCCCTGTCATTTGTGGTTCCCTTTTCTTTGGCTTCTACTTAAGTCTCATTCTTGGGTCCTGGATCCCATTCAGGATCTGACTTCTCACCCGGTGAGCCTAGATCCGCCCAACCTTCATATTTTCAGGTTAACTGCGTGATTTCTCCAATACCCTGATGGCCAGAGATCCCAAATTTTCAGAGTGGTGCATATTTTGTTTTTTTCTCAGAAAACGTCTTTGTGTTGAGTATATGTTAGTAAGTAGAAATGTTTCACTTGTTGGGTTAACTCTGAAGGTTTGAATCTGTTCTCAGCTCCTTTGGAGGTGATTCTGGACTTTCTTGCTGACTTGTTTCACTCAGGATCCAGTTATTCTACTAATAAGTTACAAGTTGCAGCTATTTCTAATTTTTACATTGGCAGGTAAAATATGCCATTTGCAGCTCTTGGCTGTTCTCAAGGGATCCTTTTTGTTGCATCCTTCGGTCCAGGATCCTGTTCTGCCATGGGGCTTGCCTTTTATGCTTCGTGTGCTTGCTGCACCTCAATTTCAGCCTTCTACTATAGCTAATTTGGGGTTGTTGTCTCAGAAAACTTTATTTTTGGAGGCTATTCTTTTCTGCAAGTACGTGTCACAACTGTAAGTGCTGTCCTTGGTACCTCCATATTTGTTTTTTCACAAATCTTTTCTGTAAGTCTAGACAAATATTTATTTCTTTTTCTAAGACCCGGTTGGGCGAGCCAGTGTCTAAGGTTGCTGTGTTCAAGTGGCTATCTAATTGTATTTTGTTTTGGTATAGTTTGGTATAGTTTTTTAGTTTTAGCACTCAAATCTGTTTCTTTGAGCTCAGCACTTGTTCAGAACTCGTAAGCACTGAATTAGCTGCAAATTACTACGGCAGTCAATTTCCTCACTTGTCTAGAGGAAAACAGTTTTTAGTACTTAATAAATAAGCACCTATCCAGGCATATTTGAGGGTCAGCTCCCAGTGTTTTCTCCTGTCTACCTGGTTAATCTGGGCATCTTGGGGCAATGCAGCAACTGCCTCATGTACACAGACAACCCTCTCCTCCTACCACCCAACACTACAACCTTGAGAGATGCACTTATATATCCAAACTGGAAGCAAAGCTCTCTTCACGCAAGACTGGACTAGACCGTCAAGAGGACAAGGTAAACACTTGCACCACACCACACTCATTACATAGTCCCTCAAAACCTACACCACCAAAACACACACCTACATTTGGGGAGGCTGTCAATAAAAATCTGCTCAAACAACCGAGACTTCCAAAGCAGAAATGCAAGCAACCTCCACCCCTCAACACAACCCAAATGACACATAGACCACAAACTCGGTGTGACACTCAACCACAGCCCATAAGGCATAACAGCGCACTCAACACTCTAGTCGTAGGTGACTCTGTAGTCAGGCACACTGATGTTCCAGGCTAAACAAGGAGAAAGTTACTGTCAACTGCCTGTCAGGTGTACCCTAGCCCTGAGTAGCATCCTGCCATCACCCAGAATGATACCACAGTGCAAGGACAAAATGATCGACTTCAACAATTGGCTAAGCTTCTGGTGTCATTTTAAGGGGATCCAGTATCTGCCTAGGATGACATGATCGACAGACCTCGATGCCTTGCCAGAGATGGCCTGCATCTGTCACCCTTGGGATTCCGGATACTGGCAAAGGCTCTTGCCACCCCTGTAGTGCCTTTTTTTAGGCAAGGTTCAAATGACAAATTCATCACTGTAACAAGTACAAGCAAGCAAAATCTGGGGGTAATACTACTCAGTGCTAGAAGTCTAAACCTCAAAATGCATTCACTCGAGGCACTCCTTAAAATGGAGAACATCGACATCTATGCAGTGACAGATACCTGGTTCAAGGCTCCTGAGAGCACCCCTGCATTACCAGGCTATAATTCATACCACACCTTTTGGCCACCTAACCTAGACCGAAACACTAAAGGCGGAGGCGTGTCAGTATTCATTAAAGATATCCACACCTCCAGGCTAGTTGCTCAGCATAATGCATCCAAGATTATCCAAGTGCAACTAACTCTGGGCAAGACTGCAATCCAAATTGTAACTTGCTACAGATCCCCCACTATGCTCCTGGATTCCCACTCCTAATTTCTTGATACACTAGAAAATGTTAGGGTACAACCCAACACACTAATTATTTATTATTTATTTACATTTGTTGACCGGGAGAGTCCGACTGGACACAGGTCCGTTTTCAGCGGAGGCCTGGGGAGAAAAGCTCCACATTAAGTATTATTTGCATTATACAGTAAAAAAAAAATAGCATTTAAATATAGACATTTGTCCAGTTAAGGACGCAAGACAAGAAGAAAACAGTTGTAAAACAGCTGTAGAGCATAGTACAATTTTAAAATATGGTGACATATACTAAACATGGTTAAAATGTAATGGGCGATTTCAGATACCCCTCCATTAACTGGGAAAACTACTCATGTACCAACTCTTTTGCTCAATGGTTTCTGGAATTCATATATTCCAATGCCTTGGATCAACTTATCCACAGCCGCAACGAGGGGCAGCAATGTCCTAGACCTGGTCATTACCAACATGGACGACTGGTGTTCTACACCAGAGATCAATTCCTTGTTGGTCAGATCTGACCACAAGCTAATCGCCCTAAACATCCACATCCCATCCCCACCCCCTATTATGGAAACCACCATAAAAAATTTCTCCAAAGCCAACTTCACGCTTCTTAAGACACAAGTGACAAACTTCACGGCACCCATGCAGACGGACAGTAGAGGTACGACTGCTGAATCCTACACAAATACACATTATATGCACTTACATG
Organism: Protopterus annectens; assembly: GCF_019279795.1. NCBI lineage: Eukaryota > Metazoa > Chordata > Ceratodontiformes > Protopteridae > Protopterus > Protopterus annectens. The sequence goes on along the minus strand of NC_056747.1, from coordinate 694,817,920 downwards.
AGTGCATGGATCGTGCTATCCCTAACAGAACCAAGATGCTATCCTCCAAAAAAAGGAAGCCAATCTGGTGGTCCCCTGCCATAAACAAACTACAACAGAAGAAAGAAACTGATGCAAAAAAAGAGTAAACTCCCATGATTGGAGGAACTCCCTGGTCAGCCTCAGTAAGAAGCTGAGATCCCTCATAAAATCCTCCAAAGCTAGTTACGAAAACAAAATCCCCACTGATTCTAAAGACAACCACAAAGCATTCTATAAGTATGTCAAGAATCTCAATGGCAACACTCAGATCTGCTCTGAGTTACAGCACAATGGCACTAAATATACAGCACCAACTGATATTGCCAACAATCCTGGCAGATAGGTTCAGTGCTAACTTTACCCCCTCTCACCCCCTAAAGGGCCCTTCTCTATACCTGAAGAATGCAAAGTTCCTGTAATCACAGCTGCACAGGTAAAAATCACACTCTCCAAAGCCAAGAACACAGCATCCATGGGACCTGACAACATCCCAGGCTGCATTCTACCCAAACTACAGAATGAACGGGCACCCCACCTAAGCAACATGTTCAGTCGTAGCCTCACCTCAGGCTTTGTGCCCACTGAATGGCACACAGCAACTGTTATCCCACTCCACAAAGGGGGAGGCACCACGGACCCTGCGAACTACCGCCCCATTAACCTAATGAGCCTGGTCTGCAAGGTCATGGACGGTATCGTCATAAAGACATTGGTAATCTGCAAACTCTGGACCCCACCCAGTTCGGGTTTGTAAAAGGCAAATCATGTCTCCTAAATCTGATAGACTTCTTTGAAACAGTCACCAAAGCCATAGATGAGGGTAAGGTGGTTCACACAGCCTATCTAGATCTCGGCAAGGCTTTTGACACCATCCCCCACTCTGGAATTATAGATAAACTCACTAAACTAGGTATAAATCCCTATGTCAAAAGATGGGTTGCCAACTGACTGAACCCACACTGAGAAAGTAGCAGACTCCAAATCCGAATTCAGACCAGTGACAAGTGGAGTACCACAGGGTTCAGTCCTGGGCCCTCTGCTGTTTGGTATCTACTTTTCTGAAGCAAAGGTCTTTGGCTAACTAAGTTCGCAGATGACTGCAAACTAGGAGCCATAATCGAAACTCGTAACGATGTGGACATCCTACAAAAGGGCCTCACTGAGACAGGTGCCTGGTGTCAAAGCCATGGCCTCAAGCTCGATGCCAAAAAGTGCATTGTCATCCCCTTTGGTAAAAACTCTGTACCCATGTGTTACCACGTAGGTGGTAGTCTACTTAACACCGAAAGTGTGAGGAGACTTTGGGACATAGGTGGACAGTAGTCTCTCCTTTGATAATCACATCGCCACAGTAGTCAGGAAATCCTTCTACGTGACACACCTCATTACAAAATGTTTCTCATCCAGGAAAAAACAGGTCATTGTTCCCCTCTACTCGTCACTCATTAGACCCATTGTAAAGTACAACGCCCCTTTTGGTATGTACCTCACAGGGCATCTGCAACAACTGGCTGCAGAAATACCTAACAAAGAGGATTACTGGCCTCAAACAGATGCCCTACACAGATCGTCTCAAAAAACTCCAGCTTTACTCCGTCGCATATCGCCTACTCGGAGGCGATCTTTGCCTAAAATACAAAGCTATGTCATACCCAGAGTTGTTGGACATGCTCCACTTAAAGAAATCCCAATCCCTCTGAGCTACATGTTCTAGGGACATAAACCTTGTCACTACAATAAACAGAACATGCTGTAGGGATAGATTCCTGTCCCAGAGGCTTCCCATACTCTGGAATAAACTACCTATCTGTATCAAACAAAGCTCCTCATTAGCACTCTTCAAGAAAAATCTTGATGATTGGATGGGAAATAGGAAATTCACCCTGGGGATCACCTCTGTGGCTGTGCTCGACAGGGGCAGAGGAAAATAATTTTCTTGGGTGGCGAAAACCAGGGTACCTTTTTGGCTAGGCTTATGTAGGCCCTAGGACCAGTAGCCTAGTACCTACCTATGAACCTATAGTTTGAAAGGAAAGGGCTTTCATTGTAAGCCAAAAGGTCATTCTACTAGAGCCATGATTTCTTCTACAACGTTTTTCTCCAGAGCTTCTTTGGACAGTGTTTGTGCTGCTACTTGAGTGAGTCCTCACACGTTTGTGTCCCACTACAAACTGGGCATGCAGTTGAGGTCTAGGGCCTCTTCTGGTTCCACTGTATTGCACAATATCCTTTTGTAAGACCTCACTAGGGTTTAAAGTGGCTTAGGACGGTTCAACAGTTTGAACCCATACAGAAAAGCTAACATTGGATGTAAAAGTTATGTACCTACCATGATGATAGATCCGTGTTGTCTATTTCCTTCTGGTTCAGTCTTCCCTCCCTCCCTCCTGCCCCCTCCATGTTGGCAAATTTCTCCATCATTGGAAGACCAAGTCTGGGATGCTTGTTCTTTCCTGTTGAGTCCATAATGATTTGTTTTGAGATTAAGTAATGGAAGCTTTTGCAGAGAGGGACAAACTCGATCTGAGGTAATCCTAGTTGAGTGAGGGATTATGGGTAGAGGAGGTGGAGCTTGGGGTCATAAGTCTTTAGGATTTGGCCAGTCTTGGATCAGAGTCAGATCTGACAAACCCATAAGCTGAACCAGTGGAAAGAGACAAAAACACAAATCTAACATTGTGTTAAGTACATATCTTTTGTTTTTTTTTCTTGATTTCTGCATTTTCATGTAGCATTACAGTGTTGGGGTAGGATATGGTGCTTTTGGGGACTGTCATTTATTTATTTGTTTACCTCAGATTGTTTATTCTCTGTCATTCGCTGCTACCCATATTTCAGGCTGGACCATGGACCTTTAACTGGTCTCCTCGGTCTGTCCTTCCCTTGGCCACAAGAAGAAGAAATGTGCCAGGGAGTCTTTGGATGTCAGGCCAGCTCACTCACTGCCTCAGACTCCGATGGGTCAGTCTGCTGTTTATCAGTAATTAGATGCATCCTGTCCAGCTATATGGTTGTCCTCCTTGGCAGGAATGAACTACTGTTGTTTTATGGGGAAGAGCGGCAAGGGTCTTTTTCATAGCTGGGCTAGGATGCCCAGTCCCCAGGATAGTGCCTTTGCCTTGAGTTTTTTTCTCGGGGGTCTTCCAGGAAAGGAAAGGAAAAAATTATGAACTCTGTTCTCCTTTTCCTGTTACTGTGGACAGGAAAAACTTGCTGGGATTTACTTAGGAATTTATTTCTGATTTCAATGTTTCAAATACATTTTTCATTTTCTATCATAACTAAGTGAAGAAAGGGTTGCATTCTGACACTGATTCTCAGTCAAAAGAACATGGAATGGAGGAGGAACTGTTTTCCCTCAGTGATTTCTTGTCAAGCTGAAGATTCTGAGGAACGCATTATTTCAGGTTTCCCTTCAGCAGAGCAACCTTTTTCTTAAACCTTCGGTATTTCATTCTCTTCCCACTTAACTATAACTTCCATTTTAGCTTTTTCTTAGCAAAAGTATTAAGATTTGTTGTATTTGAACTTCCACAGACTGCAGATGTCCCTCTTGTTTTATCAGCTTTAAAGGATGCATCCTTATCAGCTTGATGTGTCTGACAGTCAACCACCTGCAGCTAAAAAGTCTGTTAGGTTATACAAAGTACATCAGACACTTTAAATCTCTGATCTGATGATGTCAATTTTCATTCTATCCTCAATTGATGGATTTGGATCCGACTCTGCCGTTACTAAAGCTTGTGGCAACCAAGAACTCTCGAGTTTGGGGGTGGAGTTTAGATGGCCAACTAAGCACAGCACTTTTTCTGAGCTCTATAAAATCAATGCAATAGGAATTAGACTAATATATATATATATATATATATATATATATATATATATATATATATATGTATAAATTTTATAAAATCTAGTTATTAATAGTCTAACCTTTACAAACTTTGAAGTTTTTATTCCAAACAATTCCTGTCAAATTATTTGAGACTAAACTTGAAGGAAAATGAACAGCTCCAAGTCTTCACAGTCTGATGCTGCACTGAGGAAAGAACTACAGCTGGTGTCTTCCACTCTGCAGTCACTGTCACTGAAGATAGAGGACTTCCAACAAAAGCTGGAGAATTTAAGTGAGAATAGTTCTAAACAAATTGAAGTTTTTAGAGACCTTTTTCAACAGTTATGCGGTGCTGCAGTGGTTAACGTTGTCGCCTCACAGCAAGAGAATCTCCCGTTCGATTCTCGGCTGGAGCGCCATCTGTGTGGAGTCTGCATATCCTCCCCACGGTCGAGTGACGTTAAAGACATGCATGAAGGTGCGTGCATGAATGGGTGTGCCTTCTTTGAAGGTTGAGCGTCTAGCTGGCACCTCGGCACTGTAAAAATCCACTGCCAGTCATTAGCGGACCGGAGTTCCGCTGTGGCACCCCTAACTGGGAAAAGCCGAAAGACATTACTAGAGACCTTTTTCAACAACATCAAAATAAAATAATGGACATGGAGATAGCCATAACCAACGTAGATGGAAGATTAAAGGAGGATAAACTGCATGCAGACTTCCTTCTCAAACAAAACACATGGCTAATGAATAAAATTGATGACCTTGAAAATCGGGAGAGAAGATGCAATATTTGAATTTTCAGAGTACCAGAGAAAACAGAAGGTGAAAACATGATTTTATTCTTGAATACTTGGATTCCCAAAATTTTAGACTTGGAAGAAGGGCTCCCATTTGGTACAGAAAAAGCTCATAGGGCAATTGGTAAGCCAGTGCCCACATCCCCCACAACAACACCGAGATCTATTGTAAAATTCCTCTCCAACCTTGATAAAGAACTAGTGTTAAAAACAGCTTGGAGGAAAGTTCCATTAAAATTTAACTAACACTCCATCAGATTTGAGAGTGACTACTCTGTGAGAATTTGGGAAATGAGGAAAAAATGTTGGCCACTGGGTTAAACATCTGAAACAAAACAACATCAGAACCCAAATATTGTATCCAGCAAAAATTAAAATACTTCTTTCTTCTGGTACAAGAATCTTTAGTAACCTGGATGAAGCCATCTCCTTTGTAGCAAACAGTAACCTAACTACCATCCCAAAGGATATGGACCTTTCCCTGTCTTCTTTAAAGAGAACATCTAAGAAAAAAAATACATGGAATGATGTCAAAAAGAAGAAACAAAAAACTGAGATTTCAGCTGCCACAACAAATTAGTCTCTCAAAGAATCAACTGGTAAATAAATAATCAAATCTTGTTCTTTTTTTTTTGTTAGTGATTAATGTCTCTTAATTCATATTTACTGCACCGTTATGGTAATTAATGCTGTTTAAATATCATTCACACACAGAGCAAATAGTTAACTTACAGCAATAATAATATTAAGGAATTTCTTAAAAAGGTTTAGTCAAGTTGCATACTGAGAATTTATAGCCAAAAGGGAAACAAAGACAAAAGTGAATCCAAAGGTAAAATCACTCCCCACAGAGTGAACGCTCTTAGCACACACAATCCTGATAAATTTATAAGCCAAAAGTCACAGTGCAAGAGCGAAACAAGGCTGCACACAATGTGTAGCATTCAAATATGCATATCAGTTCAGACATCCGTATTCAGCAAGCAGCATAAAAGTACAGCATCAGCAGAAAGACTCATAAACTCATGAAATAAGTTTATTGGCCAAGACAAACATGGTAAGCGATTTCACTTAGAAGGCTTCCTCAGACCATATAATCACACTTACTAACTGTTCATTTAAGCAAAATAAGGTGCGAACATCACATGGATCTTTAAGACCCTTAAAGGTATAGCAGCCATACATGAATATAAAATATATTAAAACTTTAATATAAAATCTTAATCAATCATGCAAAATCAAGTATATATACAAACAAAACATTGTATCCAATACAGTCATTAGCTATAGACATATAATAAATAAATAATCCATTTATGTCAGAGTGGCACACCAAAATATGGTGCGTCTACTTCAACCTCCTGGATTTCAAAAACGGTTTTAGCGGTACTTTGTCATTCAACCCTGGATACAAGTCTGCTCTGAGTCTAACAGTCCATTTAGACTCAAGGGTCTCGGTTCTATTCCTCAGGTCCCCATCCCTAAAATTCAACACAGCTTCATCAAAGACTTTGAAATAAAAAATGTGTGTGTCATTAGTAGCCAAAACATGCTTAGAGAGGGCGTTCACAGTGGATGTGATCCTAATCTGATAATTGTGCTCCCTTATACTATCTCTCAACCTCTTGTCCATCTTACCCACATAGAAAACATTACAGGACAAACAAGAGGTGAGGTATACCGCATGCATAGACATAAATCTGCAGATACCTTCACCCTGTGTCTGCAACCAGACGCAGGATGAATAAAACTAGTGTCTGTATCGATGTAGTCACAATGACTGCATTGGCCACATGGTACTGTCCGTATGTCCTCATAATTCATCCATGCTTCTTTTGGATTGCATAACATTTTCTTCAAATTAGGTTTATTCTTGTACACAAAGTGTGGCATAGCACCTACCAACTCCCTCAGATTAGAGTCAACTGTTAACACACCCCAGTGGGACCTAATCACATTCTTTATACTACCGACATCTTCCGTATAAAGCAAGGGTATCCTAAAGCAATTCCCCAAATCCATCTTATCCTTTGATCTATCAAGTCCATCACTCAGTGAGTCCACTACCATATCTGAAAAGTACGGAACACCACCACCTTCCCTCAAAGAGTATACCTCACAAAGTCCCTTTTCTAAATCAACATCTCTGTAAGCTCTGGCTTTGAACCTTTCACATAAATCAATCAGTCCTGCTTCAAAGCCTTCACTCCTCTGAGTATAGCTGGAGGTCCTGAGAACCTGACCCCTAACAATGTTCCCAAACATTTAACCAGGGTGCATACTATGCCCATGAAGAAGCGCAATTCGATGACATGGCTTTCTGTACAGAGCCAGAGCTTACAAAGATGTTGATTTAGAAAAGGGACTTTGTGAGATATCCACTTTGAGGGAAGGTGGTGGTGTTCCGTACTTTTTAGATATGGTAGTGGACTCACTGAGTGATGGACTTGATAGATCAAAGGATAAGATGGATTTGGGGAATTGCTTTAGGATACCCTTGTTTTATATGAAAGATGTGGGTAGTATAAAGGATGGGATTAGGTCCCATTGGGGTGTGTTGACAGTTGACTCTGATCTGAGGGAGTTGGTAGGTGCTATGCCACACTTTGTGTACAAGAATAAACCCAATTTGAAGAAAATGTTATGCTATCCAAAAGAAGCAAGGATGAATTATGAGAGCATAGGAACAGTGCCGTGTGGCCAATGGCAATCATTGTCACTACATCGATACAGACATTAGTTTTATTCATCCTGTGTCTGGTTGCAGACACAGGGTGAAGATGTCTGCAGATTGTATGTCTATGCATGTGGTATACCTCGCCTCTTGTTTGTCCTGTAATGTTTTCTATGTGGGTAAGACAGACAGGAGGTTGTGGGATAAGATAAGGGAGCACCTTTAACAGATCAGGATCAAATCTACTGTGAACGCCCTCTTTAAGCATGTTTTGGCTACTAATGACACACACATTTTTTTATTTCAAAGTCCTTGATGAAGTTGTGTTGAATTTGAGGGGTGGGGACCTGAGGAATAGAACTGAGACCCTTGAGTCTAAATGGATTGTTAGACTTAGAGCAGACTTGTATCCAGGGTTGAATGAGAAAGTACCACTAAAACAGTTTTTGAAATCCAGGAGGTTGAAGTAGACACACCATACTTTGGTGTGCCACTCTGACATAAATGGATTATTTATTTATTATATGTCTATAGCTAATGACTGTATTGGATACAATATTTTGTTTGTATATAGACTTGATTTTGCATGATTTTTTAAGATTTTATATTAAAGTTTTTATATATTTTATATTCATGTATGGCTGCTACAACCTTTAAGGGTCTTAAAGATCCCTGTGATTTTCGCGCCTTATTTTGCTTAAATGAACAGTTAGTAAGTGTGGTTATATGGTCTGAGGAAGCTTTCTAGCTTTGTCTTGGCCAATAAACTTATTTCATGAGTTTGAGTCTTTCTGCTGATGCTGTACTTTTATGCTGCTTGCTGAATACGGATGTCTGACTGAACTGATTTGTATATTTGAATGCCACACATTGTGCGCAGCCTTGCTTTGCTCTTGCACTGTGGCTTTTGGCTTATAAATACAAAAGTGAGTTGTTTCCCAAATAAGGCACTGTTAGTAAATCTAATATGTGCAGCTGCTTCTTTAAGTGAGTTGGGGGAAGGGCTCCATGCTGCATACATGTAAAAATCTTTATTAAACTATTAATGCAGTTTGTTGTAACCAACTACATAATATAAAGTGTCACAGTAACTTAATTACATTAGATAATCTGCATTTTTTCTTTATTTAACCTTAAATGCTCAATTTAATGTCTTATTAATGTTAGAGTATCTGTTACACTATACAACTGTAAACATCCACTAGAAAATATGGTGCCATTTTTTAGTTTTATTTTTCCCTTTTTTACGTTACTAAGCCATTTTATACTCAGAATGTTTAAATTCGAGGTGAAGCTTTTTCTTACTTTGGGATGAACCTCACGCTGTTTTTAAACTGCCTTGTCATCCCTAAGGCTTCTGGGAGCTGTTGGTCCATTCTGATATGTTGCACCCTACAGGAAGTGTAGGGAACAGTATTGTAGATGCATCCTTAGCTTCAAACTTCCTAAGTAAAACTGAAAACACTCAGACTGCTGCACTTAAGTAAGTTAGATTCTTTTATTTATATAAAAAGTTACTGTTTTCAAGCTGATGTTTAGAAATTGGAAAATAACAGTTAATATGATTACTAATTTAAATGAAAGCTGACAGAAGCAAGTTGCCTGAATCATTCCAGACTTAGAAACATAAATATAAACACAATTTAAAGTCTCTAGTAATGTTTCCAGATTATATAATACTTGAAGACAGCAAACTGTGCAAGCTTTTGAGAACATTTTTTTATAACTGTACCCTCAAGCGTCAGTGCCAAGGAAGTTATATTAGACTTAAAACAAGTACAGAGTATTTGTACAGCAGAACCTGGTTAACAGCTTTTTCATATTGCTACATAAGACTAGGGGGTCTATATGGGTGTCATCTTCCTTTTTACCTGTTCATTTTTGGATAACGTAATTAAAATATTAATTTTTATTGACTCTAGCTATTAGGTAAAGATTTTGTACTTGTTTTAAAATCATTTGATTTCATATAGTTATTCATGTCAAAGAATGGAACCTTAACATCCAGTATTACATATGTAACTTAAGATACTAATATGTGTTTTTTTCCTTTTTCCTCACTACATTTTAGTAACTTAATGGAAACTGTTCAATCAATTGTATGTTTAAAGCACAAGTCTCTTTACTAGTACATTTTAGAGCTGATAGGTATGTTCATGATGGTTTGGGAAAGCAGTTTGATTTTTATCTCCTCTTTCAAACTGGGATTTTTTTTAATTCCATGTATGTGTTGGGGAAATATTATTTGTTTCTCTGTTTTAATGTGATTATTTTGTTGTTTCATTCTGCACTTAGGCCTGATTATGATATACTTCACATCATATTCACAGTCATGATTCTTACAAACACGTCAGTTAAACAAATCAAAGTTTGGAAGTCTCAACTTTTCATTGAATGCTTTGAGACAGCAAAATCAGTTATTACTGACCATTGGAGAAATTACTCCTATAACTCACCATGTCTTTGTCTTTAGCTTCACTTAATATAAATGGCATCAATAATTCAAAGAAGTCAATCCTTTTAAGATACATTAACTTAAACAAACTACAAATAGTATTCCTACAGTAAACACATTTTAAAAATACAGAAAAGGATGTTTGGAAACCAAGCACTTATATGATACTAGCTCATGCTTCATTTAAGTCTAAAAGGAGTGGACTGATGATCCTATGGAAAAATAATAATATCTGCCCTCAAATGTTAAGTAAGCATGAAGACCCCAAGGGATTGCTAGCTATCACTGTCCTAAAATTCAGTCATAGAATTTGGACACTTGCTAATCTTTACTGGTTCCCAGGAATGGGTGTTTAACTGCTAAACCATATGAATATCTTATTGATAGTATATCAAAAGGGAATCTGATTCTAGGGGGTGATTTTAACTGCTTATTAGATAATTCTGATACAGCAAGTAGTCGTCCACTTAGACTAACATCAACTGCCAGAATTCTTAAGAAATGGATAAATTCTCATAATCTATACAATACATATAACTTTAAAAATAAATCACACTGTTATACACAGGCTGATCATAGATTTAAACTCAGACCAGAATAAAGTCCTTATCTCCAGTGATTTAAAATTAAAGCTTGCATCCTTTACTATCCTTCCTTGTCCTTTATCAGACCATGATTGTATAATGTTAGATATACAAGTAGGCATCACAAAACTAAATACTGTTACTAGAATTCCTACCTGTATCGCCAAACTAAAAGACTTTAAACAATGGTTATCAGAATTAAACTTCTTAGAGACAAATAACTCTGGAACAAACATTATTATGGTTTAGGATGCTCTAAAAGCGTATATTTATGGTAAAGCAATAGTCTGGTATAAGAAAAAACTTAAAGAATGGGAATCTGAACTACAAAACCTACAATCTCAATTAACCTCCTTGAGATCAAAGTCATCACAATTAAACTGAAATAAAAAAATAGATGCAGTTAAGAAATGTCAAGGTGTTTTGGCACACAAAAACTTAGCACTAGAAAAAAATGAAATTAAACTCTTATGCTCTTACTCCCAATCACATGCACAGTTTGCCATTAAGAGCAATATTACATTCCAAGGCAAGTAATATTTTAAAATTATTACATGAAGGTACTAATAAGACAGTTTCTGATATCGGAGGTATATTACAAGCCTTTAGATATCATTTCATCGAAACATTATCACTCGAGAAGCAAATTTTAAAAGCATAATATCTCAGGTAAATACATACATTCAAGGACCGACTGCAATTGTGACTCTCCTTCCAAAATTTTTATATATTGTTCTGGCTCTAGACACCCATCTTGGTAATAATTATATTAACATCGTAAATAAAACTTTATTAAACTTCCTGTGGTACCAAAACAAAAATAGAATTGAGTATTATGCATCATATTAGTTGTTGGGATAGTGGTGGTTTAAGATTCCCCGACTTGGAAAACATACATCTCAAAGCATCTTTACTTTAAAAGCACATTAAATTAGATTGACTCAAATTGCAACCCCATATTGGTATAATACAGAATGAAAACTCACTGTCATGTAAAATTCCTTCCAAACATCCCTCCAATAAGTTCTGGTTTCTTCTTAGTCACACTGTTCAATATCATCATCATCTTTTGGCTGTTCCCGTTAGGGGTCGCCACAGCGGATCATCTGTTTCCATTTCTTCCTGTACTCTGCTTCTTGCTTTGTCACACCACCACCTGCATGTCCTCGCTCACCACATCCATAAACCTTATCTTAGGCCTTCCTCTTTTCCTGTTAACTGGTAGCTTCATCCGTAGCATCTTTTTCCCAATATACTCAGCATTCCTCCTCAGCACATGTACAAACCAACGTAATCTTGCCTCTCTGGCTTTGTCTCCAAACTTTCCAACCTGGGCTGACCCTCTAATATACTTATTCCTAATCCTGTCCACCCTTGTCACATCCAGTGCAAATCTTAACATCTTTAACTCTGCAACGTCCAGCTCTAACTCCTGCCTTTTTATCAGCGTCACTGTCTCCAACCCATATAACATAGCTGGTCTCACTACCCTCTTGTAGACCTTCCCTTTCACTCTTACTGGTACTCGTCTGTCACAAATCACTCCTGACACTCTTCTCCACCCACTCCATCCTGCCTGTACTGTCTTCTTCACCTCTCTTCCACACTCACTATTACTCTGAACTATTGATCCCAAGTATTTAAACTCATCCACCTCTACTCCTTGCATCCTCACTATTCCTCTATCCTCCCTCTCATTCACACACATATATTCTGTCTTAGTCCTGCTGACCTTCATTCATTTTCTCTCTAGAGCATATCTCCATCTCTCCAGGGTCTCCTCCACCTGTTCCCTACTCTCACTACAGATCACAATGTCATCTGCAAACATCATAGTCCACGGGGACTCCTGTCTGATCTTGTCTGTCAACCTGTCCATCACCATTGCAAATAAGAAAGGGCTCAGAGCTGATCCTTGATGTAATCCCACCTCCACCTTAAAAGCATCCGTCACTCCCACCGCAGGCCTTACCGCTGTCACACTACCCTCTTACATATCATGCACCACTCTTACATACTTCTCTGACACTGCCGACTTCCTCATACAATACCACAACTCCTCTCTAGGCACCCTGTCATATGCTTTCTCTAAGTCTACAAAAACACAATGCAACTCCTTCTGACCTTCTCTGTACTTCTCCATCAACACTCCCAGAGCAAACATCGCATCTGTAGTGCTCTTTCCCGGCATGAAACCATACTGCTGATCACTAATCATTGCATCCCTTCTTAACCTAGCTTCCACTACTCTTTCCCATAACTTCATGCTGTGACTGATCAGTTTAATCCCTCTGTAGTTAGTACAGCTCTGCACACCACCCTTATTCTTAAAAATCGGTACCAAAACACTTTTTCTCCATTCCTCAGGCATCCTCTCATTTTCCAAAATTTCATTAAACTATCTGATTAAAAACTCCACTGCCATTTCACCTAAACACCTCCATGCTTCCACAGGTGTGTCATCTGGACCAGCAGCCTTTCCATTCTTCATTCTCTTCATAGCTATCCTTACTTCCTCCTTGCTAATCCATTGCACTTCATGATTCACTATCCCCACATCATCCAACCCCTTCTCTCCCTCTCAGTCTGTTCACTCATCAACCCCTCAAACTACTCTTTCCATCTGCTCAGCACACTCTCCTCGCTTGTAAGTATGTTTCCCTCATTATCCTTTATTTACCTGCTGCACATCTTTCCTAGCTCGGTCCTTCTGTCTAGCCAATCGGTACAGGTCCTTTTCTCCCTCCTTGGTGTCCAACCTTTCATACAACTCTTCATATGCCTTATCCTTAGCCACCTCTCTCTTTGCCATGCACCTCATCTCTTTATACTCCTGTCTACTTTCTTCATCTCTCTGACAATCCCACTTCTTCTTTGTCAACCTCTTTCTCTGTATACTCTCCTGTACTTCCTCATTCCACCACCATGTCTCCTTGTCATCCTTCCTCTGTCCAGATATCATACCAAGCACCTTTCTAGCTGTCTCCCTTACTAGCTCTGCTGTAGTTACCCAGCTATTTGGTAACTCTTTACTGCCACCCAGTGCCTGTCTTAACTCTTCCCTGAAATCTACCTCACAATTACCCTTTTTCAATTTCCACCATTTGATCCTTGGTGTTGCCCTCACACTTCTCCTCCTCTTCCTGATCACCAACGTCATCTTACAAGCCACCATCCTATGCTGCCTAACTACACTTTCCCCGGTCACCACTTGCCATCTCCTTCAAACTGGCCCTCCTACTTAAGATATAATCCACCTGTGTGCATCTTCCTCCACTCTTGTATGTCACCCTATGCTCCTCCCTCTTGTTAAAATACGTATACACCACAGCCATGTCCATCCTTTTCGCAAAATCCACTACCATCTGACCTGCATTCCTTTGTTTAACACAGTACCTACCCATCACTTCCTCATCCCCTGTGTTCCCTTCACCAGCATGTCCATTGAAATCTGCTCCAGTCACCACTCTCTCACCCTTGGGTACAGTTATCACCACTTCATCCAACTCGCTCCCAAAATTTTTCTTTCTCGTCCATCGCCCACCCAATATAATGTGTCAAAACCCACAAAACTATCTATCTAAATAACATTAACAACTTTAGAAAAATAATATACTCAAATGCAGATATCAGATCCTGGTTTGACCTAATAATCCTCTTTAAAATCACAAAAACGTCCCATGTAAACTTCACATTAACATCTTTAATGAATGGGAAACTAAACATTTTATTTGTTGGAAACCATGTATTAAAGACTTTGAAACTTTACAATTTCAGCAAATTATGAAAGACTATAACTTATCGCATGATTGGTTATTACTAGAAAGTGTAATTGCTTATTTTCAAGACTTACTCAGAATTATTCAGACCGCGGTGGTGGTGCTGCGGTAGCATTGTCGCCTCACAGCAAGACGTTGTCCCGTTCGATTCTCAGCTAGAGCGTCTTCTGTGAAGACATGCATGAATGGGCGTACCTTTGTTGAAGGTTGTGCATTAGGGCCGGCAACTCAGCACGTAAAAATCAACTGCCAATCATTAGCGGACCGGAGTTACGCTGTGGCGACCCCTAACCGGGAAAAGCCGAAAGACACAACAACAACTCAGAGTTATTCAGAACTCTTCATATTTAGAACAACCTCTTTTAATCACTCTCATATCTGAAATATTATGTAATGATCAACACTCTGACAATTTAGTATCCAAATTATACACCATTTTGTTAAGTTACAGATCCATTTTAACAAGTAAGCAATGGAACACAATGACTAAAGGCCTACCTCATAGTCTCTCCCAGGCAGAAAAACGTAAAATTCTATCTTCAGTAAAATTCACTTCTTGGGGTCAGTATTGGAGTATATTTACTTCAAAGTATTTACACAGAATATTTTTAACTTCTGACAAAATTGCTAAATTCAAAAAATCGAATAACATCATTTGCTGGAGATGTCTAACACCATGTAATGAAGATTGGGTCCATATTTTCTATAAGTAAGGAATTTTTGGAGAGATAGTGATGATTTTCTTTCATCTTTATTTTCAGATAACTTCACATTAACTAAAACTTTAATTTTTCTTAATTGTTGATGAAAACTTTTCTTTGAATAAATCAGAATCATATTATTATAGACAATATTAGCAGTAGCCAGGAAATGTATTACAAGGAAATGGACCTCTACCACCTCTGAGTATTAGTGAATTTCTCTCCTTACTAGAAGAAACCATAAACAAGGAAGTCAGAACTAATGAACTTAGAATATATCCAAGGAGTTCTACTAACAATACATGGACAAAGGGTTCAAACCGAATTGAGACTTTCCGAACTGATTTTTAACCCTGTTTAATCATTGTTTGCTTCACTGAAAGCTTTTTTCTTAAAATATTTGTACTATTCAAACATTTTTCAGGCCTATGTAAATAATGTAAATAGTTGATTGGATTCATTGTTGTTAAAATTTGTATTTTCAGTATAATCAGTGTTTATTCTTTTATTTTATCCTTAATAAAAATATTGGAGAAAAAAACTCTTAAGTTTCTCCCTTACCCATAATGCACCAACCCCAAGTTACCTCAGATCTCGTTTGCCGCTTTCAGTGAAAGACGTGGTTGAACTTGCTCTTGAGCATTTTTGAGACAAGTAGTGATTATTATTGTCTTTCATCTTCCTGTATTGTATTGCCTAATATTTATATATTACTTGTCCCTTACCTTCATTCATAATCTTATTTCTTGTTGCCTTAGTTGGCAAAATGTTTCTTTAGTTTTGCCTTTCATACTTAGCTTACTTTTTAAATTACTATAGTTAATTTCCTTTCTGCAATTAGTGTAGCTCTTTTTACCATCGCTGGTACTTTTTCCTTCTCCCTTTTTTCTTCCAGAAAAAAAATCCTGTTTTTACTTAAATTTCCTTACTTGTATAGTTTGGTATTATGACAGAAAAAGGCCCCGCTAGATTTAAAAAGTATGTTAAATGCAGGCACAAACTACCAATGTCTGATGTCTACACTGTGTTTACTGCCTTTGGCCTTTACATCTTCAAGAAGATTTGTTCAGTCTGCCATGGCTTCAGTCCCAGGGCTTTGGTAGCAAGAAAAAAATAAACTTCTACTGAAAAGCTTATTACCATCTGCTTTTGGAGAGGCAATATCTGGGGCTCATTCCCCCAAAAGTAAAGTGTCAAAACCTTCATCTCCAAAACCATCCCCCTCATCCTCCCAGGTTTCAGAGCGTTTGAGAAAAAAAGCATAAGTTAGGTTCAGTCAAATCCAAGAGATGTTCTTCGTGTTTAACTGTTGCAGTCATCACATTTGGGTTATCTGTCTGCAGGTTGTCCTCAGCCGGCCTGAATACCAGAGTCTTAAGATTTCTGCGTCCGATGCTGTCGCTTCTATGACTTCAGGTCGTCAGGGGTATAAAACATGCAGCTGATGCCATTACATCAGTCCTTCTTGCAGTGCGGTGCCCGAAGCAGAAGCAGTTTGAAGTTCCGGTCGTCCAACTCTTGAAATTTTCGTTTTCGTGTTTCAGACCCGAAGTCTTCAAAAAAGATAAGTACCCTGTTGGGGATCCTTGTTTCTTGCTCTAACCAATGTTAGAAAAAATTAACAATTGTCTTGCCTGTGGAAAGCAAATACCTCATAGAGATTTTCATTCTTATTGCGTCACCTGTTTAGGCCCAGACCGCAACGTCCCTCACTGTCGGTTTTGTGCCTTTTTCAAAGCCCTAACTATTCGTCATCGGGCTATTTTTGTAGCTAAATACTTTCATTCTCAATCTCCATACTCCAAAATGGCTTCGTTAAGCCATCCCACTATCGATCGTCCGAAAAAACATAAGGATAAAGACAGAGACCACATAGGTTCAAAACTGCCAACACTTCCATTAAGCTAGTCTCCAGTCCGCCAGTACTCAGTGAGCGCTTTCGCAGCCCCTGATATCCGCTACTACAGATTCGCAGGCCTCTTCTGAGACCCATTCAGAGTCTGGTATGCCGCAAGATGCTTCTTCGTCTATGGAACCTGGGGATATCTCCACCTTGGATAAGTCCGGAGCCACTTTGCAGGCACCGGCTTCTGAGGGTGTATTCAGGCCTACAGACTTTCATATTAAACTGACAGCATCATTTCCAACTAGAAGTACTGAATTCCTCAGGCCTAAAACTCACACTATGCCTAGAAAACCCACAACCAAACTGATGACTCAGGCCCATATGCCTCAAAAACAAATGCTTAGAATGGCTAAAGACCTTATTACCTTAATTAGTTGAAGCCAGCCTTCCCCCTCTAAGAGGCCTAGAACCGATTTTCTTTCTGATTCTTCTGATCAGGAATCTGATTTCTCTGCTCCTTCTGATTACCAGGATTTGCCCTTATCTACTTATGAGGATTCTGATGCAGAGGATTCCATTCCCTCTGCTTCTCCTCCAGAAGATTTTTCTTTTGGTGAAACTTTGCATACCGTTAGGGAGCATTTCCGCTGAGAAAGCCAGGACTATTCTGAGTCCAAAAAGAGACTTGGGGAATTCTTACTCCTGCCTCAACACAGGCCTCTAGGTATCCCTCCTGTTCTGGCTGTTGTAGATGATGTTTTCTTGGAATCTAAGCTTACCCCAGACACTTTTCCTCCAGCTCCCAGAAAACCGACCGGTACTACAGATTACCTGACTCTCAAGTTCCTCTTTAAGAATCCTACTGCAGATCCAGAGACCATTTCCCAAGGACCAAAAGGCATTAAGGCTAATGCTGCCAAAAACTGTACCCCTTCTGATAGAGATTCTAGAGCCTTTGACAGATGGGGTAAGAAGGTCTACACTTCTGCTACTTTGGCCATTAGGGCTCTAAATTTCCAGTTTCATATGCTAAAGTATCAGCAGCATATTATGGGACTACTTAAACAGAAAATTATGTTGATTCCTGAATGTACTGAACACAAAGACATGCAAGATTTAATGCATTCTGCAGAATAAGTTGGTAAACATACTTTGCATTGTGGATTTGATGCTTTAGAAGCATCTTGCAGGGCTGCTGTCACTCGGTTTGTACTTAGAAGGCATGCTTGGTTTAAGGAACCAAACCTGCAAGATCATGTTAAAGCTAAATTACTGGATGCACCCTTAAACCAAGACCGCCTTTTTGGCAACAAAGCAGAGGAAGTCCTCAAAAAGATGGAGGAAAAAGCTAAATCTATGAAAACTGTTTAAGATTTCCTAAAAGTACAGCCTCCCAGATTCAGTAGGCATTGGACTTTAAAGAACTGGTCCTTTCCAGTCCCTTCGAGGCCTTCTCAGTCCAAACCTAGAAACAGCAGACCACTAAGACTTCAGTCTCAGGTTACGCACAGATTTAAGCAGTGGGGGGGGGGCTCCCACTCCCACTTCCACTTCCACAGCAGGGAGTAGTAAGCCACCCCCTATGGAAAAATGCCACAATGACAACCTTAACCCTTCCAAGCCCTGCTCAACTACTTGTTCTCTTAGAAGGAAAGCTCGCCCTGCAAGCAAAAAACTGGGAACTCATTACCCAGGACAAATGGGTTTTAAACATAGTTTCCCGAGGATACAGATTCCACTTCCACACACTACCTACCCCAAATGGTTGGCCAGACCTCCCCCCAAATCAGTGGGTGGAGGCCCAACAGCAGGTTATCTCCCTTCTCAGTGTCGGGGCTATTCAACCTGTCCCAGCAGAACTAATGGGACAAGGTTTTTATTCAAGACTGTTTCTGGTACTCAGAAAAGAAAACTCATGGTGTCCTATCCTGGACCTTTCTGTTCTCAACACCTTTCTGGTGGTTCCAAAATTCAAAATGCTGACTCAACAACTTCTTCCTATGCTAACCAAGGATGCCTGGCTGGCAACCCTAGACTTAAAGGAAGCTTACCTGCACATCCCAATAAGAGAATCCTGCAGACAATACCTACGTTTCAGGGTGAGCTCCATGCACTTTCAGTTCTCTGCACTTCTTTTTGGCTTATCTACTGTGCCCAGGGTGTTCATAAGGTGTCTAGCTCCAGCCATTGCATTTTGCAGGCAGAGAAATATTCAAATTTACCCATATCTGGACAATTGTCTGATTCAGGCAGAAAGCCAGGACTTGCTATTACAGCACCTGTCATTTGTAAAGAAACTTCTATCCTCACTGGGGTACACCATGAACGAAAAGAAATCTCACCTAGTACCCTGCCAACAGATTGTATTCTTGGGAGCAAGCTTGAACGCAATTTCCCAGATGGCATTCCTCACTCCAGAGAAACAAGTTTATATGACAACCTACTTCAGACTATTGGCCACAAAAACCAAGCTGTCTGCAAGGAAAATACTGCAAGCCCTGGGGTTCATGGCCTCTTGCATTCTGCTAATTCCATATGCAAGACTGCATATGAGGAAACTCCAATGGTATCTAAAAAGTGTATGGTGTCAACATTCTCAGGACCTGGAAACAATGATTCCTATCATTCCTCGTCTAAGGACAGAGATAATTTGGTGGGCAGAGGCCTGCTACCACAACAAGGGACTCCTTTTCACTCTATCCCCTGCCGCCCAAACCCTAACAACAGATGCATCAGCCTGTGCATGGGAGGCTCACATGGAAGGGGCAGTGCATTCAGGGCAAATGGAACCCGAGACAGATGCACCTGTATATCAACCAAAAAGAAATGTTAGCTGTACAGAGTGCTCTGACAGCCTTCAAAGATCTGATTTGCCCAGGACAACTATTAGTAAGGATAGACAACACCACAGTTATGTGGCACATAAACAAGCAGGATGAAGCCACTCCTACCCTCTCTGCAGATTAGCCATGGCTCTGTGAAGCGCAGCCTTGAGCTATCAAGTGCACCTACAAGCTCAATTCCTGCCAGGCAAACTAAATTCACTGGCAGACGACCTAAGCAGAAATCTCATGGACCCACACGAATGGAAACTAGAACCCAAAATATTCAACCTCTTCAACAAATGGGGGACCCCAGAGGTAGAACTGTTTGCCTCCCCTCAGAACTACCAGTTGAACTAATTCTGCACCAGAACTCCCCACAGTCAAGCTTGGAAAGTGGATGCCCTGTCCTTTACCTGGGGAAAGCCTCTCTGTTTATGCCTTTCCCCCTCTGCCTCTCCTCACAAAAGTTCTACTAAATATCAAACAGGACAAGCCAAGAACACTACTGGTTGCACCAGACTAGCCACGTCAGCACTAGTACCCCCTCTTGCGCAGTCTGACACTGCTACAACCATGGCACCTGCCTCTGACCCCTTCCCTGCTGTCCCAGCAGGCAGGCCAGATTCTGCACCCTCAGCTTTGAACCCTGAACCTTGCAGCCTGGCTAATGCCATGAGCTGTCCTCTAGCATCCCTCAGTAAGCAGGTGCGGGATATCATTCTGGAGGCAAGGAAGCCTAGTACCAGAAAATCCTATGCTGAAAAGTGGAAAAGATACTGCTCCTGGAGCCAGGCTCAGTGGATAGCCACAACGGTGCCCAGCTTAACTCATTTTCTAGAGTACTTAACAGAGATGCCCCACAAGGGCCTGTCCTTCTCGTCAATTAAGATTCATGACTCTGCCATTTCTCGTCAATTAAGATTCATGACTCTGCCATTTCAGCACATTGTAATACTGAGCCACCCCTCTTCTCTCACCCCTTGCTAAAACAATTCTTTAGAGGGACAAAAAATTTAAGACCCCCCAGGAGAGCTCCCACTCCAGCCTGGGATCTTAACTTTGTATTGGAAAAGCTCACTCTTCCCCCTTTTGAGCCAGTTGCGACAGCAGAGTTGAAATTTTTTTCTTGGAAAACAGCTTTACTTCTAGCCATCACTTCAACAAGAATAATGTCAGAATTACAGGCCCTCATGGCAGTAGAACCCATCATTATCTTCCATACGGACAGGGTTACCCTCAGGACTAATCCTACTTTTATGCCCAATGTGGTGTCTAGTGTGGCCCTAAACCAGTCCATTCATTTGCCTACTTTTTTCCCTAATCCACAAAACAAAGGTGAATGTATACTGCACTCTCTGGACGTGCACAGACAACTTAGATTCTGTTTGGACAGGACTAAGCCTCTCAGAAAATCTGACCAGCTGCGAGTTAGCTTTGCTGCAGGGGCAGAGGGAAAGGCCATTTCAAAGCAAACCATTTCCAAATGGATAGCACATTGCATTCACTTCTGCTACAAGCATCATGAAAAACCTACCCCACAGGGGATAAGATCACATTCCACCAGGGCTGCTTCTACTCTACGGCCTTTCTCAGAGGAGTCCCTACCAGGGACATCCTGGAAGCTGCTACCTGGAGGTCTGTACATACCTTCACCAAGCATTACCACCTGCCTATCTTTTCCAAATCCAGAGCTGGATTTGCCACAGCAGTCTTGCAGGGCTTAATAGCTGGCCCTAATGCTCCTCCCTTCCTTAGCTTTGGGAATCAACCCAAATGTGATGACTGCAACAGGGAAACACGAAGAACATAGTACAGTTGTGTACACTTACCATAAATGTAGATGTTCGAGTGTATTCACTGTTGCAGTCCTGGTTATCTTCCTTCCAACCCCCCTGACTTCTGTTGACTATTACCTTTCTTTCTTGTTTGGCATATATTATATCATGTATATTTGGTTTTTGCTGGGGATGTTCCATAACATATAATTGCTTCCTATTGTGGGGTCACCCGACATCTGGGGCAAGAAAAACTAATGTAATTGCGTCGGCTGCTTGTTTTATACCCCTGACGACCTGATGTCATAGAAGAAGCGACAGCATCTGACGCAGAAATCCAAAGACTCTGGTATTCAGGCCGGCTGAGGGCTACCTGTAGGCAGATAACCCAAATGTGATGACTGCAACAGTGAATACACTCCGATATCTACATTTTTGGTAAGTGTACACAACTGTACTTTCCTGACCCCCAGATCCAAAAAAGAAGAAAGTTATTGACCCAACCACCTCAGATCTGGAAAAAAGATATCTGATCCAGCTGCCTCAAGCCTTATATATCTACGCAGGACAAGTTACTCAGTGTTCATAGATCCTGGTGCCTTCAAGGGTGCCCTCATCCTTTTTAGAGCATCACTGACCCACGTCCCCCTGTATTGTTTCCACTCGTTCTTTCAGAAGTTTTATGGAGGAAGATGTTGAAAGAGTGGTGCAGAACACCATCTCTGCGCAAAGTCAGATGGATGTCTTGTGGACTCTTACCCCTTTGGGTCTGGAGGTCTGTTCTTAGACTACACCCCCACTACAAGTTACTCCTCCTATTCCTTCATCTGTTGTTTCAAAGTCCCTGGATCCGAGCTGTCTGGCTCAGATCCAAAGGTAGCAATATCTTCTGATTCCAGGTTTACTGTGAGTGCTCCCGTTCAAGTCAGATCTGGAGGGCTCTGTAAGCCAAAATTTTGCTGTTTGATCCAAGTTGTTGGAGTTGACTCCAAAGTTGTCGGAGCTGTCTTGGAGCCTTGGTATTAGATAGCTTAACTCTGGCTTCCACCTTGGGGAGATTGCTTTTGGAGCTAGGGAGGACAACGGTCCAAAAGCTTGTCTTTTCAGAGCCAAAGTCTTCCCTTTCTCCTGAGCGGTCTGCCTTCGAGGGTCTGAAGAGAGTTTTTTCTGCGCGGCAGAATAGGTGGATTCATCTCTCTTGGATCTTCAACCTTCTACCTTGATGTCTGTGCGCTTAGAGCCTAAAAAGTCTTTACCCCATGGACAGCCAGTCTGAGAACCCCAGGCTTCCTGGCAGGGTATTATAATTTCTTCCGATACCTCCCCGAAGCTTCCTGCTGCGGAGGTTCATAGGTGTGTACTAGGCTAATGGCCCTGGAGCCTTTAAAAGCTTAGCTCATAGGATTACCCTGGTATCGTGCCATCTGACCGTAGTTCCCAGTGCCTCTGTTGAGAAGAGCCACTGGAGTAATCCACAGGGTGAATTTTCTATTTCCCATCCACTCATCAAGATTTCTGTTGGAGTGCCAGTGAGGTGCTCTGTTTGACATGTATGAGAAGTCTATCCCATTGGCATGGGCAGTCACTGGGTTGTGAAACTGTCCCTCCAGCACGTTCTGTTTGTGGTAATGAGGTCGAGGTCTCTGGAGCATGTGGTGCGGAGGGATTGGGATTTCTTTAGATGTAGGATTTCTAACAGAGCTGGGTCAGACATGGCTTTGTAAGTCGAGCAGAGATTGCCTCTAAGTAGGTGATATGAGACAGAATAGTTGGAGTTTTTTGAGTATGTCCATATAGGACAAGTGTTTAAAGCCTAGTATCCTCTTTGTGAGGTACTTTTGCGGCCTCTCCGGTTGTTGCAGGTGTCTAGTGAGGTACATGCCAAATGGGGCATTGTACTTGATGATTGGCCTAATGAGGGAAGAGTAGAGGGAGACAATGACCTCTTTCCTCCTGGATGCAAAACCCTTAGTAATGACGTGCTACATAGGACTTTCTGACCATAGTGGCAATGTGGTGGTCACAAGAGAGGTTGCTGTCAACCTGTGTTCCCAGATCTCTTATAACACCTTCTGTGTTCAGTGGACTACCATCGATGTAGTAATTCATGGGAACTGGGTTTTTCCCAAAGGGGATGACTACACATTTTTTGGCATTGAGCTTAAGGCCATGGTTCTGACACCAGTCGTTGGTCTCAGTGAGGCCTTTCTGTAGGATGTCAGCATCACTTGGGCTGTTAATAATAGCTCCCAACTTGCAATTGTCTGCGAACTTTGCTAGTCAGAGTCCCTTCGTGTTGGCCTGGACTTCAGAGAAGTAGATACCAAACAGGAGAGGACCCAGGACAGAACCCTGTGGGACTCCACTCGTGACTGATCGGCAGTCTGACTTGGAGTCAGCTACTTTCACACTCTGGGTTCTATCTATGAGCCAGTTTGCAACCCACCTAGTGATATAGGGGTTGATGCCTAGCTTAGTGAGGTTTTCTATGATTCCTGTGTGGGGAATGGTATCAAAGGCCTTGGCCAGATCAAGATGGGCTGTATGAACCACCTTGCCTTCATCCACAGTTCTGGTGACTGACTCAAAGAAGTTGAACAAGTTGGGCAGGCATGATCTACCCTTCATTAAACTAAACTGTGTGGGGTCCAGAGTTTGGAGATTCCCTATGTCCTTGTTTATTAGGTCCATGATGATGTGTTCTATAGCTTTGCATATTGGACTGATCAGGCTAATAGGGCGATAATTCCCAGGGTCTGTAGTCACTCCTCCTTTGTGGAGAGGGATGCGACTGTAGCAGTGTGCCATTTGGTAGGGACAAAGACTGAGGCGAGGCTGTGATTGAACAGGGCACACAGGTGAAGTGCCAGTTCACTCTAGTTCATGTAGAACACAGCCAGGAATGTTGTCAGGTTCCATAGAGGCCGTGTTCTTGGCCTTGGAAAGTGCTGTTTTAACCTGTGCAGCAGTAATACTGGGTGCCTGGCAATCGACTGGTATTGTTATTGGTCCTTTGGGGGAGGGGTAAAGTCGGCACTGAATCTGTCGGCCAGTATATTGCCAATATCTGTTGGCTCAGTATAGGAGGTACCATTGTGCAGTAACTCAGAGCAAATCTGGGTGTTGCCGTGGAGATTCTTTACATAACTATAGAAGGCCTTGTAGCTGTCTTTACTATCTGCTGCAATTCTGTTTTCATAGCTAGCTTTAGAGGATTTGATAAGGGATCTCAACTTTTTGTTGAGGCTGATAAGGGAAGTTTTCCAGTCTTGGGACTTCACCTTATTCTGCATCAGTTTCCTCCTCCTGTTGTAGAGTTGGTTTATGGCAGGAGACCACCAGATTGGCTTTCTTTTTTTTGGGGAGAGTGTCTTGGCTGTATTGGGTATGGCCAGATCTGTGCATTTATGTACATGTTCGTATAGTGCATTGGAAGAAGTGTAAGAAGAAGCACATGGAATCTCCTCAAGAGTCAGTCATGGAAGATATGGACTTTGATGAAGATGAAGGGTCCCCACGGTCACCTCGTGGAGGTGTCTCATTTGGAGACATCCTTGATCTTAAAACAGAGAGTTGGTTGGATGCCCAGCAATCCTTCATCCTGGCTTACCTCCTGGGTTACTCCGCCTGCCAGTGATGAGCTCATTGAATTGGTCTCTCAGTGGGCATGGAAGGAACCTGACACAGCTGAACCCATCAGCCTGAGGAGACCAGACAAGATTTATGGCACCACCTTCAGATAAGGAGTTTTGGAGTAAAGGGGTGCCTGTTGATGCCACAGTCATGGTGGCAGCCACCAAAAATGA
The DNA here is from genome assembly GCF_019279795.1 of Protopterus annectens. NCBI lineage: Eukaryota > Metazoa > Chordata > Ceratodontiformes > Protopteridae > Protopterus > Protopterus annectens. The sequence continues at coordinate 694,792,819 of NC_056747.1, read as the reverse complement.
ACTTACTGAAGAGAGTTCCACTGTTTATCCCCCTTACAGGGAGTCTAGGGCTACGGACAGGATTAGGAAACATGTCTCTGCTTTAGCAACCTTCTCCTTAAGGTTGCTAAATGTGGCACATTTTATAAGGCTACAAGAGGGATTTGATTAAGGAACTGTCAAATACCTTCTCAGGGTCCATTTCTGGAGAGGTCCAATCATCCGTGACTTCACAGGCTACCCTGGCAATCTATTTTGAATTCATCCATTAGGCTCATTTTGCATGTAGCTAAAGGAACCTCAAGGGTAGTGGATTCAGGCATTTCCATCGGTAGACATGTCTTGTTGCAATTATGTGATTTTTGTGGAGCCCTTCCAGTCTTCATTCGTTAATGCTCCTTTTGATGGCACATATTTGTTTGGTCCCAAAGTGAAGGACACATTATCCAGGTGTAAGAAAGATGGAAAGACCCTGTCTGCAGTGAGTGTACAGTTTTCAACCCCTTAGAGATAGTTTTCAAAGAATTAAAGAAGTGGTCGAAAGATGTGGTTCAGGAAATTCCAGAATCCTTTCCAGGACGCACATGGGGAAAGTTCCCACAGGGGCAGAGGGGGAATTCCAATGATCAATGCCGCCGCAGCAGAGGATGACTGCAAAACCAGGGGTCCAGAGATTGATTCTTGGGTAGACCGTACCAGTACTTCTGAAATGAGACCTGGTTGTCTGCCTGTGGAAGCAATTGGGAGTCAGTTATCCATGCACCAGAAAGCCTAGCTAGACATAAAAGATTCTTGGGTGCAGAGGATTATTTCCAGAGGCTATATATTACCCCTTTCCCTTCTACCTTTAATCTCAAGGAAAATACCTAATGTTCCGCCCAGTCAGAGGGAAGAAGCAGCAATTCTAATACAAAAGCTGCTAGAAAAAACTGTCATCTAAAAGGTCCCGCCAGACCAGATAGAATCTGGAACTTACTCAAAGTTCTTTTTAGTGCCAAAGAAAACAGGGGACTGAAGACCAATTTTGGATCTCAGCAACTTTGAACAAGTTAGTTCAACACACCAAGTTTTGTATGGTCATGATTCAGTCCATTCTCCCTTTTCTGGGCAAGGGTGACTAGATATGCTTGATAGACCTTCAGGATGTGTACTATCACATAAAGATGAATAGATGATCCAGAAGGTACTTGTGCTTTGAACTGGGAGCCAGTCATTACCAGTTCAGAGTTCTGCCCTTTGGTCTCACCACAACCTTCAGAGTGTTCACTAAATGTATGGCAGTAGTAGCAGCTCATTGGCGACTGCAGGGATTCTGGGTGTTTCCATATCTAAAGTGGCTCATTACTGCTTCGACCAGGCATCAGTTGATCTGGGCAAGAGATCAGGTTCTTCAGACTTGTTTTCATCTGGGAATAACCATAAACTAAGACAAGTCAAAACTGTAACCAACCCAGAATTTGGAATTCATAGGAGCAGTTTTCAACACAGTCAATAATTGCTTCACTGCCTCCATCAAGGGTTCAGACTGTAAGGTCGTAGATCAGAAAAATAATCTGCACTACCAAGATTTCAGCTTGCTTGGTCCTTCAAGCTCTGTCATTGTCAGCGGCGATAACACTAGCCTGATTTTACATAAGTATTCTCCAATGGATGTTAGCAACATAATGGTCTGCACTTTACCAACCCATGTCAACTCTGATATAAATCACCCAAATATGCAAGAGAGATCTCAGGTGGTGGATTATCATATCAGGTTCTTCAAGGCCATCTCTTAGTTTGTTCCCCCCTCAGCTCAAGGCCATATTGACCACGGATGCTTCCCATTTGGGGTGGGGGGCATTTTTTGGGAAAAACAGTCCAAGGCACTTGCCCCCCCAAAGAGGTCAACTTGCATGTCAGTGTCCTAGAGATGAGAGCAGTGCTTTTAACATTGCAAGCCTTCTAAGATACTCTCTCTGGGGATGCTTGCAGTTCAGATGGACAGTATATTAGTAGTTTGGTACATCAACAAGCAAGGAGGAACCAGATCATACCCCTTATGACGAAGCGCTTAGTGTGCTGCAATGGGAGATCTCATCCCGCTGGTTTCTCTTAGCAACACACATTCAGGGGAGGTCCAGTGTGCTAACAGACAAACTGAGGAGATGGATTCTTCTAACTCACAAGTGGTCTCTTAATAGTAATGTGATGAAAATGTTTTTTTGTCAACAGGGCCAGCCTTGCTGCAATCTTTCTGCTTCTCTCTAAACAAGTTCTGCAGTTACTTTGCCCTAATCCTCCTCAGAGGGAGAATCACAGAGGGATGTGCTACTTTATGATTGGCCCCCTGGTCTACCCACTAATCCCATTAATTCCAAATTTTCTACAGAAAGCTGTCAGGCTGAAGAACAAAGTCATTCTCATTGCACCATACTGGCCTTGACAGATTTGGTTTCCTTTCCTTTGGCATCACTTCATCAGCCTTGGATCTTGGATCCTGGATCTGACTCCAGACCTCCTGCCTGATGGCCATGATCCATCCTGACATTTCAAATCTCAGGATGATGGCCTGGTTTCTCCAATTAATAATAGCCAGACAATCTATGCTGTCTTCCCCTATCGAAACATATTCTTTTATCTTCCCATAAATCTTCAACAAGAAAATTTTATATAAGTAAATGGAAAAGATTTGTTTACTGAGCACAATAAAATCATGTTGAGCCATTTTCGGCTCCTATACATAATGTACTAGAGTTTTTAGCTTACTTTTTAAAGAAGGAGCTATTTCCTCAACCACTAAAGTTCAGTTAGCAGCAATATTAAATTTTAATATTGGAATCGAAGGTTTTTCAGTAGCCTGTCACAAATTGTGCAGAGCTTTCTTGTGAGGCACTCTACTTTTGAGACTTCAGTTTAAGAACTCTTTCCATGGGATCTCGGTCTGGTACTGCAAGCTCTAATACATTCCCCCTTTGAACCAACATCTGAATGTGACCTTAAGTCTGTTGCTTGGAAAACTTTTTCTAGTAGCCATTGTCCATGCTAGAGGAATTTCAGTGATTCAAGCTTTGTCTTCAAAACCTCCGTACTCGATCTTTCACAAGGATAGAGTGATGCTACAAATTAATGCCTCCTTCCATCACAAGGTGGTGTCAGAATCTAATGTCAATCAGTCCATTAATTTGCCAGTATTCTTCCCTAAATTTGCAAGCAAAGATGAATACATGTTACATTTATTGGATGTTCTCAGACCATTACGTTTTTATCTGCATAGAAAAAAAACATCAGGAAAACAGACCAGTTGTTGGTATCCTTTGTAGAATTGAAATTGGACAAACCAGGTCATAAAGGTAACTTTATCAAGATGGCTAACTGATTGTATTTCATTTGTCTGTAGCAAATTGGGTATTTCCTTACCACAACAGGTACAAGCTCATTAAACTAGGTCCATGGTAACTTTAGTTTTCCTTTCCACAGCGCCCATGGACGACATATGTGCGGCAGGAACTTGGGCTTCTCCCCATACTTTTATTACTCATTACAAGTTGGATCTGGTCTCCAGGGTTAGAGCATCATTTGGTTCAACTGTGCTCAGGAATATCCTTCCTTAGAGTCCACCCGGGATTATAGGTAGCTTGAGACTCTTCCATCAGTTGAGGATAGAATGAAAATTGACATCCTCAGATAAAGAAGTTATGTACTTACCATAATGTTCCATCTGTGTTTTCAGTTTTCATTCTTCCTCAACCCCCCCCCCCCAACCCCCATCCTTTCTGTTTGCAAGCTTCTGGAAGAATGAGCTGTTACAGGGACATCGTTGTCCTTGATATTGCATTCCAGATATAGTTTCTTTCTGTATTGAACATATGCAGTTTTACATCTCCTTTATGTATATTAAACATTTCCTTTCTGGTAAAAGTCAGCAAACAAGATCTGAGGTAACTTGAGCTTGGTGCATTATGGGTAAGGGAGAAGCTCAAGAGTTATTTTTTACCACAAGCTTTAGTAACAGCTGGGTCGGATCCAAACCCATCAGTTGAGGAAGAATGAAAATGGACAACACAGATGGAACGTTATGGTAATTACTTAACTTGTTTTTTTCTCTTCCTAAATCAGGCCATTCAGTTATTTCCTTGTCTAAAACCTCTGTTGCTAAACAGTTTAAGGTAATCCTATTCCATCTGGCAAGGATGGGGAAGATTTAGAAATATTTGGAAAGAAAATGTATTCTGGTATTTTAACTTTCAGAATTTTTAACTGACTGACTCGCATGTTAAAAGTTTTATTGAAGTCTTTTGAAAACATGCAAAACTTAAACAATAACCTCCTCTTTTCTTAAGTAAAGAATTATTCATATGCCTTAATTGTATCTGCTTCTCATGTAACCAAAACCTTCTTAAAATGTCCTTATGATTCAGCTGATTCTCTCTCAAGAGCTGCTACTACAGAGTCAGTTATGAGAAGCTTTGCTTGGTTACATTCTCAAAACTTACTAGAACATGTTAAAAAATAAGATTTTAAAGTCCCACCTTTCTAAGAATGTTCTCTTTGACCCTTCTTCTGAGGTTCATAGAAGATTTAATGAAAGGGGGAAATTTATTCAAGAGGTGACTCAGATTTTCCAACCCTCCCTTTTAAGTTCAGTGAAAACTTATATGAATGTGTTGCTTTCATGGAAGTTAAGTTAGTGTTCTGAGAAGTGCTGGGAGAAGCGAGTAGGGGAAAAAGTGTTTATTTTGCCAATCTGTATGTGTTTTTAGGCTACGTAAGTGATTTAGACGTTGTTTACATTCTTTATGGTGATCGAGATACAGTGAGGTTAGGAAATTAACTTTTTCCACTGTAGTGCAATCTGGGAGTTGGTATATTTAATTTATGGGAGGGGTGGGGGTAAGAACCCCATGCATGGGGGGGGGGGCGCAGGGTGGCTTGCCCCCCTGCTGAAACAGTAAAAAGTGTGTTTGTTAGTTTGGTGGTAGTATAGTTGAAGGGGATGTTATTTACATATGCACTGTAGTTATCAGTCTTATGATGCAAAGTTTCAGTGTTCTGAGTTTTTGTTGTTTTGGGCTTTCAGTGTTATGGTGTCAGTGTTTTGAGGCTCAATGTTATGAGATTTCAATGTTTTGAAGTAGACCCATGTGTGTATATGTCTAATATATATGTAATGTTTGTGTGTGTATATACATATATATAAAATGTGTGTGTGTATATATATATATATATATATATATATATATATATATATATATATATATATATATATATATATATATGTGTGTGTGTGTGTATGAAATTCATATATGTTCTGATCCTGCCTTTCTCTTCTTTGGATCCGATCTAAGATACTTCTCCCACTGAACCCTGAGCTAGGATCTGACAACAATTGTTTGTTTTTTCATCTGGTGTGGAGGTCTGATCAGTTTCTCACTCTCATGACTTGCACAGGTGCTCAACCGGTATGATCTTCTGGCCCAGGATACCATTATCACCATGGAGAATTTTCTTGCTGCAGGTAGTGTTCTGGAAGTAGCCATGTCCTCCTCCCTTGGAGGTGTTGGCTTGCTGGCCAGTAGTCTGTTCCCAAGATAAATACAGTACTGGGATACAGCCTACCTTTTGGGACTTTTCTCAATTTCCTTTCCTACTTGACAGACCGGGTCTCTCAGGAGGTGTAATGGTGTGTTGATCTGTGAGTCTAACCCACTTGAACTTCTTGCCTATTTTGTATTCTAATAACTCCGTGGATGAGTTTGCTAAATTTGCTTGTATATTTCAGGATGCAGGCATTCCTAGGAGGATAGGTGTCAGAGGCTGGGCCCCATAAGTATAGGTGCTCCACAGGACCAGGGCATCAGAGAACCTTCTTTGACAGACCTTATCAGTGCTCCTGAAGTGCTGTCTGACTGCCCATCTTTGGAGACATTCATGGGTGTTTTTATCATGGTGCCTGGACCAGCTAAACAGTGAATGTCTGGGTGCCCCAGCATAATATTCAGAGGTTAATATGACCCTCTTTATTTTTGGGATCTAAACAATCTGTATGTAGAGAACTTAGCATCCTGGATGGTCATGGTTCAGTCCATCCTGCCGCCTATGCATTAGGATGATTAGATGTGCTCTGTACCTTTTCAGGACACGTGTGACATCAGATTAAACAGGTTCTTCAGTACACATCTGCCATTCCAGCTGATAACCAGTCTGTACAAATTCAAAGGTCTGATCTTTGGGCTCACCTCAGCCACCAAGGTGTCTCCCAGTGCATGGCAGTAGTGGCTGGTCACTGAGGCTCAAAGGTTTTTCAGGTGGTTCCATATCTGAACATCTACACCCTTTCTACTCCAACCAGGTATCAGCTGTTAAAAGTCGGGAATTACCTGTTTTAGATCTCTAGGTCCTTGGGAATTACTATAAATCTGACAAGATCGAATCTATTCCCTGTGCATAATTTGGAATTTGTGACTTCTTGTTTGAATACCGCAAACCAAGTTGCTTCCTTGAGTTTTCACTGCATCACGTCATTTAGAAGTCAAGTGTGGGACTTGCTGTCATTCCTGTTTTCCCGCAGCGCGATTAGTTCGGCAAGCTCATTGTGCTATTCCTTTTCAGTCCCTATCTGTTTCTATAAAAAAAAAAAAATTTACAGATGTCAACTTTGCTAGTGGATTCAGTTGAACATCTCGTTTATAGGCAGGCATTTCTCCACCCCCCCAACCCCCACAGCCACAGTGACCTCAGATGCTTCCCATCTGGTATGGGAGGTAGGTCAAGTGAAATATGGCCCAAAGTATGTCTTCCCTGGAGACTAGGTTACATAGCAACATCCTAGAGTTGAGAGCTGTCCAACTTGCGTTGCAAGCCTTTTTAAGATATTCTTCCTCTGGGGATTGTTGCAATATACATGCCAGTAACTTAGTATAGCAACAAACAAAGACGGAACCAGATCTTATCCCTTTTACAGAGAGGGCATGAGGGTTTGCGAATAGGTAATTTCTCCATTTCTCTTTCAAATTGCAACACACTTACTGTGGATATTAAACGTTCTGGCAGAGACTGTGGAGGTCTAGTCTGCTTCCTCATGAATGGCCCCTTGTCCAATCAGTTGTGATTGGGGCCACCCTTGTTACATTATTCTTGCTTTTTCCTTTTATCTGTGAATACCGTGAATACTTCTCCCTAGCTTTCCCAAGGGATGCTTGGTTTCACGATTGGCCCTTGGACTTCTTTATACTTATTCCTCTCTACCTGCAGAGATCGGTTATCCTCAGTCTCTCTTTTTGGCCTCATCCAGTTGTTTTCCTTTTTCTCGGGTCTTATCTGAAATATCCTCCATGGATTCTGGAGCCCATTTGGGATGTCTTACCTCATCCTTAGTAGATCCAGCATTCTGATCTTCATGTCCTCAAACTGACCATGTAGTTTCTCTATTTCCAGTGATTGTAAGACAGAGCACGTTCGCTTTCCTTGTTCTTAACATTAGCCAGGAAGTTCAGGGCCTTTACTTTTTTCATTGCTTATCCTGACATCTTAAGGTATTCTAATCACACACTTTCTTCGGGCGATACAAAAAATTTGTTGTAAAATCTTGACCACTGTGATTGTTTGCCATGTTATATTTGCATGCTTTTGGAGTTTTCTCCCTGAGCCTGTGATGAAATTGGGCTCTGTTGACTTACTCTGTCTATTCCAGTTAACAAATGTCAAATAATACATTTTCCATATTGGTTTCCATTTCTAACATTGGATCTTTCTCAGCTACTATTTTTCCTCCTTTCTGGCTAACCCTTTCAAGGAGAAGGCTGGTCTTCTCTACTATTATACTGAACCAATCCTACCTTTCTGCATGTAGTACCCATGGAATCAAATATTAATCAGTCATTCAATTAGTGGTCTTCTTTTCAAATCTTTGCAATAAAGATTTTTTGATATGGGCTTCTAAGATATGGTCTCCTACTCCTGCTATCCTCCCTTTCTCAGTACTTGTCTGAAGAAGGAGCTAGTTTCTCTGCCATCAAGTTGCAACTGGGTGCCATGCCCAGTTTTTCCTACTGGAAATGAATCCTTCTCTTTGTCAAATCCCAGCTTATGTAAAGCCTTTATGAAAGGTCTCTTTCTTCTTAGACCCCCCCCCCCTAGAAGTCCCTACTCCCTCTTGGGATCTCACGTTGATGCTCCAGGGGCTGATTCAGAAACCTTTTGAACCAGCAGTTAGTGGTGACGTGGAAGTCTGTCTCTTGGAAAACAATCCTTTTGGTAGCTGGTACTTCAGTAAAAAGAGTTCCTGAACTCCAGGCCTTACCTACTGAGCCTCCTTACATTGTTCTCCATAAAGTTAGGATAGCAATATGGGTGAACCATTCTTTATGCCTAAGTAGGTATGGAAAATTATATTAACCTGTCTGTTCAATTGCCAGTTTTCCTTTCCCAACTTTACTAATATGACTCATTATATACTGCACCCTCCTGATTGTTCATAGACAACTACATTTATCGTCACAGAACAAAGTGCAGAAGGGGTGATTAACTATTTATATTTTTTTCACTTAACCATTTAGAACAAGTAGTTTCCATTATTATCTTGGGTAAGTGGATTATGAACTATATTTCACTGGTCTGTTCTCAGAAAGGTTTGTGAATTTCTGTGTCCTTCTAGAGCCCACTCTACCAGATTTATGGTTACTATCTTTGTTACTTCTTTCTGAGCTGCAATGGGTGATAGTTGTGCTGCAGCCACTTGCTCAAAGACTCATACCTTTGTCACTCATTACCATTTAGACATGGTCGCCAGAAGCTTCTTTTGGTCTGTGTTCCAGCATATCCTTCCTTGAGGGCCATTCAAGAGTTACGTGGCTGGGGATTCTGACTTGTCGGTGAGTAAGAATGAAGGGGGCAACTTCAGATTTGGAAGTTATGTACTTACCATAACTTGGCATCTGTGTTCTCCACTTCATTCTTCCTCACCTCTCTCAATCATCCCCTGTCCTTGTCATTTCTACAAAGATCTTTGGAGTCATTGTCCCACTGTACTCATCCCTCATTAGACCCATTATAGAATACAACGCCCCATTTGGTATGTACCTCTCAAGACATCTGCAACAACTGGAAAGGCCTCAGAAATACCTCACTAAAAGAATCACAGGCCTAAAGCAGATGCCCTACGCTGACCGCCTTAAAAAACTCCAGCTATACTCTGTCACATATCGTCTACTCAGAGGCGATCTCTGCTTAACATACAAGGCCATGTCAAACCCAGAGCTGTTGGACATGCTACACTTAAAGAAGTCCCAATCCCTCAGAGCTACACGCTCCAGGGATCTAAACCTTGTCATCACAATAAACAAAACATGCTGGAGGGATAGGTTCCTGACCCAGCGACTCCCCAGACTCTGGAATAGATTGCCCATACATGTCAAGCAGAGTGCCTCTTTGGACCTCTTCAAGAGGAACCTTGACGATTGGATGGGAAAAAGGAAATTCACCCCAGGGATCATGTCAGTCACCCTGCTAGACAGGGGTCCAGGAAAGTAAATAATGTGGGAAGAAACAGCCAGGGAATTGTTATGGCTAGGCTGATAGCCTAGTACCAACCTATGAACCTATGATCTTGGATCCCTCATGTTCTAGGATTATCTGTCCTGTGTCTTTAACTCTGTAGGCAGCAGGGCAGAAAACTCTATCTGAGGAGTTGGAAAGGGTGTTCATGCATTATGGGAAGAGGAAGGAGCTCAAGTCTTGGAAATGCTGCTCTGTCAGATCCGTGACCCGTCAGTGAGGAAGAATGAAGTGAACAGCACAGATGCCACGTTATGGTAATTACATGACTTCTAATTTTATTTAAAGATGGTCAGTGTACTCTTTCTTAGGGCAGAAGGTTAATGTTTTTTTAAAAGCATGCAAACTGTTTTTCACATCTGGGAGGGAAACCGAGCTAAGGAAAAAAAATGCAATTTTTGTGAGCGAGGACAAGATCTTAATTTTAGATAAGGTGTAATGCCTGGGGTGTAGCTGTCGATTTCGGGCAAAATTCTAAGTGAATAGGGAATGGTGTTCTTAAAATGTGTGTAGTTGTTTTGTTTGAGGGTTTTAATTAAAGCAAAAACTCTTTAAAAAGTAACACAGGCTCAAATAGAGATGAGAGGAAGCAAGTATATAAAAGATCAGCCATGTCACCGTATGTGCATATAAGACAAACGTTGAAATATACACAATAAAAAAAAACTGCCATGTGTAATAAGAGGAAACCATGCATAGTGGCCTTACTGGTACAGACAAAAATGAGAAGTATTGAATTATATGAAGAAATGCAGTGTGCAAATAGAAGTGCTGTAGGAGACACATTTGGAAAGAAATGAGCCTGTGAATTTGGCAAAGAATGGATATTCAGCAAAATATCTGGGAGAAAGGAAAATGAGTAATAATACTGATTGCTAGATGGGGTCCAGTAGAGAAAGAAGAGGGGAAGACAGACAGTAATGGTAGATTTGTGATAGTAATGGGTTATTGTCAAGGAAGAACTAGCTTATATTTACATTTCACCAAAAATTATTATGGAGCTTAAGAAAATTTTGGGAAAAAATTAACTTTCAGCAGGAACTATTATTTATAGGTGGGGACTGGAACTTGATTTACAGTAATGAGGATGTATCTAGGTCACCTAGAAGGAAAATATCAAAAGAGGATACATTTCTAAAGAAATAAGAAATATTTTGTATGGAAGACATGAATTCAGTAGCAGAAACTGTAAATGTATGTATTATTCCTCAATGTGCAGTAATTGGCTAAACTGGATAGAATTTATATTTTAGAGGAGCATGTACATTTAATTGAAAACAGCACACATCCAGTAATTATTTCAGATCATGCACTAATAAAAACTAAAGAAATAATGCAGGATAATGAAGTAAAGATGAGACACTGGGGTTTTCTCATCTACCTGTGAAAAAGAGAGGAGTTCAATGAATGGGAAGTGGAAATTGTTCAACAGTTAACAGAGAAGATAGAAATTTCTTCGGAAGGGATAGCTAGTGAGCGAGATAAAACAAAAATGGAGTTGAAAATGGGGTAGAAATAGAGAGAGAGATTGATAAGCAATAAGAATTATTTAGAGTGGCCGACAAAGGTTAAAGTATTGCAGAATAAGGGGAGTCTCACAGAACAAGTGGGGGCACAACTGCTGAGTGCTAAAGATTAAATAGGGGCGTATTTGGATAATATGCAATGGTTTGGCAATAATGCTGTCAAGCAACTATTTTTTGATAACTCCAGAACACAAAAACTTTTAGCACAATAACTTAGGCAGTGGAAAGTAGAAAGGTTTGTTGCCAGATTTATAGACCCTTTGACAAGAAAAATAAACAGAAATCCTAAAGCGATATTAGAAATATTTCCAAAATAATATGAAAATTAGTATAAAGCAGAGGAATGTGAAAATCAAAGTGCACAAATGGAAGTATTCATGGAAGATCTAATTGTTTCAAAGTTAGAGGAAGATGAGGCTAAACAACTAACAATTAAGTAAAAACAGTAATGTTTAATAATTCATCAGGGAAGTTTCCAGAAACTAATTGTATTCCTGAGGAAGTTTGGAATTTAGGAGGGAAGAAAGTTATAAAGATCTGGAAGATTTTGTTTAATACTATTTGAAAAGGTGTGGTAAGCATGAGCATCTTGGAAGAAAGCTGTGGTGGTCTTATTACCCAAAGAGAGTAAATACCCATCAGACCAAGCTTCATGTAGACCCATTTCAGTTTTTAAACTACGATCATTGAGTGTTTGTCAGAACTAGCTAAAAGAGTGGAAAAGGTGTTGTGGTTTTGCAGAAGAGAGACAAACAGCTTGACACCATTAATAAAATTATGAATCAGGGGAAGCAATACATAAGAAAATACCTCTGCTTTTGGTGGGTCTTAATGCAGACAAGGTAATCAACAGAGTAAGCTGGGATTTTGTGAGTAGGTCAATGGCATCAGTTTGCATCCCCTGAAATAGTAATAAGGTTAACTGGAAGGATGCATGAAGGATTGGAGCCAAGTATTAAAACAGGAGAATTCCTCTCCGATACGTTGTTTGAACAGAGGGAGTTGGACAGGTGTGTTCTTTCTCCTTTATTTGCTTTATATATAAAGACACTGGCAGTGAAAATAAGGGACTCAAAAATCTAGGTATATAATTAGTATGATAATAAAAAAAAGTTGGCTTTATTAGCAGAAGTTATTATTTTGTTCTTGATAAATCCAGAAAAGGACATTCTGGTGCTTGGAACATTTTGAGAAAGTTACAGATATTTTCAGGATACAAAATTAATGATGATAAACCAAAAACTATAGCTGTAAATTATGTATTGATGCACAGATTGATTCAGCAATACCTGCATGTATGGAGACATGATAAAATTAAGTATTTAGGAGTATGGATTAAAAAGACTTCTGTTATGGTAGCTAAAGATAAGTGGGAAGAGACTATCGAAAGATAATACAAAAACGGAGAAACTGAAAGCTCTTGTTTATGGATAACAAAGATACAAGTAGTGAAAATGTACTTGGCTGTTTAGTGTTATATACAGGGCAGGCATTTGTCAACCAAAGCAGAAGTTGTGGACAATAATTAGTTAAGAGTTGAAGTAATTTATCTGGGATGGAAAGAGGGCAAGAATCAAGTAGACAAGCTGATCCTCCCAGTAGAACAAGATGGTTTATGATTACCTGTTTTAGGGCTATTTTAGAGCTATGCAGTTAAGGCTCGTATACATAACACAAGCAGGAGGTTATAATTCAAAGTGAAAAGGGATGTTGGGGGGGGGGTTGTACTGGGTTAAGAAACAAGGGGAGAGTGGGATTTTTGATGCAGATCCTTGGAGTATAAAAACCATACAGAATATTGTACTCCTAAATCTGCAAAATGTATTCTAAGAACTAAACCAGCACAGGTATGGAGAAAGGAGATTTTGCTAATAGGGTTGTCTTGAAGTAGGGTTACAGAAAATAGGCAAGAGGGAGGCTAGAATTTACTGGAGAAAACTTGGCAAAGGAGACAATATTTTGGGAGCAAACAAATAGGGCAAGGTTATAAAATAGGATGAGACCAAGAAGTTTGGACTGCAGGTTAGAGACTGCCTTCTCTACCAGGGATTGATATCAGAGAATAGGCAAAGAGGTAGAGGTGTATTTAGGGAAATACATACTCTAGTAATGTTTTAATGTGAATCTGGAACAGAAGCTGCTGTTTAAAAAGGGGATATAGTAAGGCATATAAAATATTGCCTGTCAACCATAAGAATCAATAGGGCATATGAAATATTGCATGATAACTATAAGAATCATTCAGAGGAGGTTATAAAAGATTGCGAAGAGAGACTGGGAAAAAAAAAAACATTTTACAAGTGAAAAATAGGAGCCATAAGTATGTCTTCCTAAGTACAGCAAAGTTTAGAACATTTAGTTTTCTTTGCCTGGAAATGTTTGCAGAGGTATATTTTTATACCCCAAGTAGATTCAAAGAATTTTCTTCAGGTGGATAGTAAATGGTGAAGGTATGCTGAAGAACAAAGAGGTAAGTGGGAACATGTTTTTGGGAGATGTAATGAACTGACAGATTGTATAAATGCTCTACAGTATAGTTTGTCCGATAAAATGGGGTAGCAAATGGCTTTAACTAAGGAAATTATTCTTTTGATATGCGATACAGGATCTGAATTGCTTAGGCATAGTTAAGTTTAGTTCTATTGGCTGATAACAATGCAATTAATAGAAAATGGAAACCAAAATTTATACCAAGCGTATATGAAGTTTTGAATATTGTAAAAGAAAAACTGGAATGGGATCTTTAGAAAAGGGGAGGAGCAACATTCATAGAAATAAATGTAATCTGTGGAAACAATACATGCAAAACGGTCTTTAGAGGAGGAGTGAGCTTTAAAGGAAGGCAGGAATTGAGCAATTTATACAATGTTGCACTAGATGAGAGATGTTATAAAGAAAGAAAACACATATATAATGCATAATGTAAATGAAAAAATTGTAATATGGTTTTTGTTTTGTTTTCTTTTAATTTGTGTGCCTATGCCTTAAGTGATAATTTAATAAAGGTGTTTAAAAAATGTAATTCCAAACCCTGCTACCTCTCATTCCTTTACTTGGTTTCACGGTAATGTTAGATTTAAATAATATTTACCTTCACATTCCTATTGGCATAAATTTCAGATGTTTCTTAAGATTTTCTGTATCTGGCTTACTGTCAGTTTTCTGTCTTACTCTTTGGTCTATCTGCTGTACTAAGGATATTTATTGCTTATTGAAGACTTCATGGCATACACATCTTTCCATATTAGGGCAATTGTCTTATATTTTTTGACTCTCTCTCAAATTCTCAAGTTTGTATGACAAGTGTCATGAAACTCTTGTTCAATCTGGGGCTTCAAGTGAACTTAATATTCTCTCATCCCTTCAAACAGAATAGTTTTTCTGGGTTGTCTTCTGGATATTTCATAGAAAGAGCCTTTCTTCCTCTAGATAAAATATAACTGCACAAAATAATATTCCTGAGGTTTTCCAACCATTCTATTATATATGCCAAGGAATTTCTCAGAATTCTGGATTTCACAGCTTTTATGATTACCATGATTCCCTTCTCCAGACTTCACATGAGAAAGCTTCATTGGTACCTCATGCCATTCTGGTCTTATCAACACCCTTTACCGTTTTAGATTCCATTGCTGGAGTTTGTAAAAAGGTGAGGTATTGTGGGGGTTGGACTACTACTTGCATATCCCAGGTCTTCTGTTCTCCCTTCTGTATCCTCTTCAGTCTGTTAAAACTGATGCTTCTGACTTTGCTTGGGGGCTGTATCAAAAGGGGTGAAAGTACAAGGTCTGTGGAACAAGCAGGAAAGCCAAAAGCATGTCGGTGTCAAAGAGATGCTGGCAGTTATCTCTACTTTGAAAGCCTTAAATCATCTCTAGTCCCCAGGACCACTCCAGGTTATCAGACAACACCACACTGATGTGATATATAAACAAACAATGGAGTACCAGATCTAACCCTCTTTGCAGACTTGCTATGATGGTATGGTAGGTGGCAACTTAGCTCATTGTGACTATTCAGGCCACGTGCATTCTGTCAGAGCAAAATATTGTTTCAGGCAAGCTGATAAGGACCAGGACATTCTCGGACAAAAAATTACACCGACAGGTCTTCCAGGAATTGATCCGACTATGGGGAATACCTCAGCTAGATCTAATTGCTTCCTTTCAAGGCAGGCAATTAAAGAAATTCTTCTCCAGGATTCTTTACAAATAGACCTTGATGACAGATGCCTTCTTGTTTCCATTGATGAGAATGTTTCTGTTTATTTTTCTGCTGATACCCCATGTTCTTCTTGAGATCTAGGGCAACTCTCCAAAGGTAATGGTGGTGACTTCCTTTGGCCCCAAGGCAAAGTGGTTTTCACTTCTTTTGAAATTGGCCAAGGGCATTTATAGCAAGCTTCCGTAAAGATTGGATTTACTCTCACAAAACAGGAATTACTGTTAACATGGAAACACTTCAGCTGACTGCCTGAATGTTAGAGTTTTGATTCTGTTCAGGTCCCCTTTTTCTTGAAGATGTTTAGCAGGTACTAAAGGAGGCTAAAAACAACTGCTACTAGAAAGTCTTGTGTGTAAATGGAAGAGATTTTGTACTTGGTACCATTCTAAGAACCATGACCTATTTAAGGCGTATATGACTCTGGTTCTTGATTGTTTGTGTGACTTATTATCCTCTGGCCTTTCTTACTCATTTGTCAAGATTCATCTTTTAGCCATTTCTGCTTATATGCCCTAAACCTTTCTATCTGTCCTTATGCCAAGCAGTTTTTCAAAGGGGTTTTACATATCCTTTCACCTAGAAAACAAGTGACTTCTTCCTGGGATCTTAATCTTGTCTTGAAAAAACTAACACTTATTCCATTTGAACCAGCTCACCAGGCTAATTTCAGGTTATTGACTTGTCTGTGTTACCCATTGTTCTGAATTCTGCAAGAAGTGTATCTGAGTTACAATGTTCTTCGTGTTTCACTGCTGCAGTCATTACACTTGGGTAATCTGCTTGCAGGTTGCCCTCAGTTGGCCTGATTAACAAAGTCTTGGGTCCTGCGTTGGTTGCTGTCCCTTCTTCCATGACGTCAGGTCATCAGGGGTATAAAACATGCAGCCGACGCCATTACATCAGTCTTTCTTGCCGTGCGGTGCCCGAAGCAGAAGCAGTTCTCAAGTGCCGGTCGGCCGACACCTGAAATTTTTGTTTTCAAGTTTCAGAACCAAAGTCTTCAACTAAAAGCTAAATACCCCGTTGAGGAAACTTTTTCTTGCTCCTTCCTGATGTCAGTAAAAGTTAATAATTGCATTACTTATGGAAAGCAAATACCTCATAAAGATTTTAATTCATACTGTATTCCTTGCCTAGGCCCTGACCACGACGTACCTTGTTGTAGGTTTTGTTATTTATTTAATCAGCGCAATATTTGTCGTCGGTATACCTTTGCCTCTAAATATTTCGATTCTCGGTTTAATTATCCAGAAATGTCATCGTTAGCCATCCGACTACTGGAATTCTGAAAATAACGCAAAGATAAAGACAGAGACAGGACACCAAGGTCCAAAACTGCCGGCAACGCTTCTCCTAAGCCAGTCGACAGTTCGCCGGTACTCAGTGAGGTGCTTTCGCAGCCCCTGATACCCGCTACTTCTGATTCGCAGGCCTCTACTGAGACCCATTCAGAGTCCGGTATGCCATGAGATACATCAACGTTGGAACCCGCAGATGTCTCTACCTTGGATGGGTCTGGAGCCGCTGTGCAGGCACCGGCTTCTGAGGGTATATTCAGGCCTACTGACTTGCATATTAAATCAACGCCTCCTTCATTAATAAGGCCTAAATCTCAATGCATGTCTATAAAACTGACGCTCAGGCCTCTATGCCTAAACAAACAAATGATAAAAATGGCTGAAGATCTAATAACTTTAATCAGGGGTAGTCAACCCCCACCCTCACAGAGGCCTAGGGCTGAGCTTGATTATGAATCTTCTGATTAGGATTCTGTTTTTTCTGACTATTCTGATGACCTGGATTTGTCCTTACCTACTTATGAGGATTCTGATGCAGAGGATTCAATTCCTTCTGCTTCCCCTCCTTGGGATTTTTCTTTTGGGGAAACCTTACTCTGAGGGAGCATTTTCACTGGGAAAGCCAGGAATTTCCTGATTCAAAAAGAGGCTTAGGGATTTCCTTCTCCTACCTCAGCATAGGCCTTTGGCTATTCCTCCTGTACTAGACATTGTTGATTGCCTTTTCAGACTCCAGTTTGGCCCCTGATTCCCTGCCTCCTGCTCCCAGTAAATCAGACAGATACTACAAGGTCCTTGAGTCCCATAAGTTCCTTTTCAAAAATTCTATTGCAGATCCAGAGACTATTTCACAGGGGCCCAAGGGCATTAAGGCTTCTACTGCTAAAAATCCCACCCCTCCTGATAGAGACTCCAGGGCCCTGGATAGATGGGGTAAAAAGGTTTATACTTCAGCAACCTTGGCAATTAGAGCTTTAAACTGCTAATTTCATATGTTAAAATATCAGTAACATGTTATTGGACTACTTAAAAAGAAAATTGATGTTGATTCCTGACTGTGTGGAAAATAAAGACTTACAGAATTTAATGCATTCTGCTGAACAAGTTGGAAAACATACTTTGCGATGTGGTTTTTGATTCTTTAGAGGCCTCTTGCAGGGCTGCTGTTACTGGGTCTGTGCTTGGAAGGCATGCTTGGCTTAAGGAGCAATCTCTGCCTGATCATGTTAAAGCTAAATTGTTGGATGCTCCTTTAAATCAGGACCGCCTATTTGGCAACAAGGCTGAAGAAGTCCTTAAAAAGATGGCAGGTGAAGCTAAATATATGCAAACTGTTAACGATTTTTACAAGTTCAGCCTCCTAGATTTAGTAGACACTAGCCTTCTAAGAATTGGTCCTTTCCAGGACTTCTCAAGCCAAACCCAGGTACAGCAAAAACCCCAGGTTACAGTCCCAAGAGACACACAGAACTAAGCAGTGGGGGGCCTCCACTTCCAAATCTGGGAATAATAAGACTCCCTCCAATGGTAAACTGTCTCAATGACCTCCTTTTAAAAATTCCAAGCACTTATCAACTGACTGCCACTTTGGGGGGAAAGATTACTCTTCATGTAAAGAATTGGGAACTCATCACCCAGGACAAATGGGTTTTAAATAGTGTCCCAGGGATACAGATTTCACTTCCACACATTGCCAACACCAAGCAGGTGGCCGGACCTACCCCCAAATCAGTGGGCAGAGGCCCAAAAAGAAGTACTTTCTCTCTTAAGCATTGGGGCTATTCAACTGGTGCCAGAAGAGGAAAAGGGACAAGGTTTCTACTCGAGACTTTTCCTGGTACCCAGAAAAGACAATTCATGTTATCCTATCCTGGACCCATCTACTCTAAACACCTTTCTGGAGATTCCAAAATTCAAGATGCTGACTCTTCACCAATTACTTCCTATGCTAGGCAAAGACGCCTGGTTGGTATCACTAGATCTAAAAGAAGCATACCTGCACATCCCAATCAGGGAATCTCACAGAAAATACCTACTCTTCAAAGCAAGCTACACGCATTATCAGTTCTCTGCATTGCCCTTTGGCTTATCTACTGCGTCCAGGGTATTCACAAAGTGCCTAGCTCCAGTGACTGCATTTTGCAGGCAAAGAAGTATTCAAATATGCCCATATCTGGACGATTGTCTAATTCAGGCAGAAATCCAGGACATACTTTTGATTCATCTGGCATTTGTAAAAAGGGTTCTAACTTGTCTGGGGTACACCGTAAGCTAAAAGAAATCACAACTGGTACCCAGTCAACAAATTACATTCCTTTGAGCAAGCTTGAATACAACTTCCCAGCTGGCTTACCTCACGCCAGAAAAGCAAACTCATTTGGCAACCTACTTCAAACAAGTGGCCACAAAAACCCTGCTATCTGCAAGACAAATATTGCAAGCCTTGGGGTTCATGGCCTCCTGCATTCTTCTAATTCCATATGCAAGACTGCATATGAGGAAACTACAGTGGTATCTAAAAAGCCTATGGAGTTAGCATTCTCACAGCCTAGACGCAATGATTCCTATCATACCTTGTTTACGCCTAGAGTTCCTCTGGTGGGCAGAGGCCTGCCACCAAAACAAGGGACTACCTTTCACACCACCCCCTGCCACCCAAACCCTAGCAACAGATGCATCATTCTATGCATGGGGGGCTCACCTGGCAGGGAAGTGCATTCAGGGCAAATGGAACCAAAGTCAAATGCACCTGCATATCAATCAAAAAGAAATATTAGCTGTACAGAATGCTCTAACAGCCTTCAAGGACTACATTCTTCCAGGACAACTAATGGTAAAGACAGACATCACCACTGTTATGCGGTACATAAACAAGCAGGGGGGGGGGTACACATTCTTACCCTCTCTGCAGACTAGCCATGGCATTCTGGAACACAGCCTTGAGCTACTATGTGCACCTACATGCTCAATTCCTGCCAGGAAATTTAAATACACTGGCAGAAGGACTAAGCAGAAACCTTATAGACCCACACAAGTGGAAACTGGAACCAAGGATTTTCAGCATGTTGACAAGTGAATGGGGGAGGCCGGATATAGACTTGTTTGCCTCCCCCCAGAACTACCAATTGGACAAATTTTGCAAAAGGACTCCCCACAAACAAACCTGGAAGGTGGATGCTCTGTCCTTCAGCTGGAAAAACCTATCAGTCTATGCCTTCCCTCCGCTGCCTGTGCTCTGCAAAGTACTACTAAAAGTCACAGGGCAAACCAAGGATGATTGCTCCATACTGGCCACGCCAATGCTGGTACCCCCTCATGCGCAGTGTGTACGGATATCTCCATAGCACCTGCCTCAGACTCCTTCCCTGCTGTCTCAGCAGGAGAACCAGATTCTACACCCTCAGCTTCAACACTGAACCTTGCAGCCTGGCTAATTACTTAAATCCTAACTTACCATCCCTCAGCAAACCTGTGATGGATGTCATCTTAGAGGCAAGGAGGCCTGGTACTAGAAAAATTTTATGCTGAAAAATGGAAAAGATTATGTGCCTGGAACCAATCTCAAGGGATGAGCACAGCAGCGCCCAATTTACCTCCGATTTTACAGTACTTAATTGAGATGTTTCACAAGGCCCTGTCTTTTTCCTCCATTAAAATCCACGCCTCAGCTATTTCA
The DNA here is from genome assembly GCF_019279795.1 of Protopterus annectens. Classification (NCBI taxonomy): domain Eukaryota; kingdom Metazoa; phylum Chordata; order Ceratodontiformes; family Protopteridae; genus Protopterus; species Protopterus annectens. Next base: position 694,772,585 of record NC_056747.1, on the reverse strand, counting down.
GCTCATTATAACACAGAACCTCCCCTCTTCTCTCATTCACTGCTCTAGCAGTACCTCAGAGGGGCCAAAATTTTGAGACCACCCAGGAGAGCTCCAACCCCAGCCTGGGACCTTAAGTTTGTATTGGAAAAACTCACTCTCCCTCCTTTTGAGCCATTTGCTACTGCAGACTTAAAATTTCTTTCTTGGAAAACAGCTTTCCTTTTAGCAATCACTTCAGCTAGAAGGGTATCTGAATTACAGGCCCTTATGGTAGTGGAGCCTTTCATCATCTTTCATGCGGACAGGGTATCACTCAGGACCAGTCCATCCTTCATGCCCAAGGTGGTATCCAGTGTGGCTCTAAATCAGTCCATTCATTTGCCAACCTTCTTTCCCAATCCACAGAACAAAGGGGAACGGATTCTGCATTCCTTGGATGTGCACAGACAACTTAGATTCTACTTAGACAGGACCAAACATCAAAGAAAATCTGAACAATTGCTGGTAGCATTTGCTGCAGGGGCAGAGGGGAAGACTGTTTCAAAACAAACCATTTCTAAATGGATAAGCCATTGCATTCATTTCTGCTACAAGCACCATGGAAAACCTATCCCCCAGGGGATCAGACCTCACTCCACCAGGGCTGCATCTACTTCTACAGCCTTTCTCAGAGGCGTTCCTACCAGGGGAATCCTAGAAGCTGATACCTGGAGTTCTGTACATACTTTCATCAGGCTTTACCATTTGCTAATTTTCTCTAAATCCAGAACTGGCTTTGCCACTGCAATCTTGCAGGACCCTTATAGCTGCTCCTAATGCTGTCTAAACTCCTCCTCCCAACCATGGTTTTGGGAATCTACCCAAATGTAATGACTGCAACAGTAAAACACGAAGAACACAGTACAGTTGTGTACACTTAACATAAATGTAGATTTTCGAGTGTATTCACTGTTGCAGTCCTGGTTAACCTCCCTCCTTCCCCCTAACATCTTTTGGCTATACCTCTACTTTCCTTTTCTATGCTTAAAAGCCTTTTTGGTGTATTTGCTTTTTTGTTGGAGGTACACCTTTATGTTTTTTTATGTTTAATTGCGCCCCATTAGGGGGGCACCTAACATCTGGGGCAAGAAAAACTGATGTAATGGCGTCAGCTGCATGTTTTATACCCCTGACGACCTGACATCATGGAAGAATGGACAGCAACCGACGCAGGACCCAAGACTTTGTTAATCAGGCCTACTGAGGGCAACCTGCAAGCAGATTACCCAAATGTAATGACTGCAACAGTGAATAACACTCTAACATCTACATTTATGGTAAGTGTACACAACTGTACTTTCTTATGGTGAGTCAATCCAGCCTCATTTTCCACAAGGACACAGTTTCTTTGAGAACAGATCACTCATTACTTCTAAAGTAGTTTCAGAGTTTTCCTTGAGCTAGTCCTATTCTTTTCAGTACCTAAAAACAAAGGAGAAAGAATCCTAGTACTCTGTTCAGAATAACATAACTGTTGTACTTTTAAGAAGCATTTCCAAGACCTGAACGTGCATATATAAATAGCAGGCACGTGCTATTTTTTCTGCCATTTTGTGAGTACAGCCAGAGTGTGAACATCTTTGCATGAGACAACTAGTTTGTATATATGTTTGTTTGTATATCATAAAGCTGCTTAAACAGAACCCACAGTGTTCATCTACTTCATCCTGACTATACAAGTGGCACTGTGTATGTCCTTGGGCTGCTCAGTTACTACGTGGACTGAACTAAATCCTTAAGGAAGGCCAAGCAGCTATGTGACGCCTATGAATGTAAGAAAAAAGGAGAACCAGGGTTAAAGTAGAGCCTTTTTAGATGATTGTCTCATGCTATCTCTTTTTGCTATTCTCACCATAACAAGCCCCTTCCAGGCAGGGTTAGGGCTCATTATACCAGGCTTTGGCTTCTTCTGTAGCTTTCTGGAAAGGATTGGACTGTAGAAATATTCTAGAGACAACAACTTAGTCCTTTGTACATACTTTCAGAGAACATTACAAACTGGAATACTTTTTCAAGTTCATAACAAGGTTTGGTAGGACCATTTTCAGGGGCTCCTGAATTCTTGAATCCTTTACTCCTCCCTGTATCTTCCTAAGCTATGGCAATGTACCCCAGTAGTTTAGGATACTGCAACACTGGTATAATGTTGAACATGGTACAGTTATCCAAGTAAACTTGCCATAACAATAAATGTTCTCATATATTAATGGTACAGTACCCATCCCCTCCCTTCTGCTATCACCCTTGTTTTGTTTTTGATAGATTGCCAGTGTGTGCATGTATATACCTTTATGTATATGGTTACATATGTTTTGCTGCTGCTTTTTTCTTTCCGAGCTACAGCCTCCCTTCTTGAGGCAAGAAAGCTCTCAAGCTTTTTATACCCTGCCTTCCTTTTTACGTGGCTCTGATCAAGCCCAGGCAGGCAGGGCATGTGGTTGTGCCCTGAAGCTTTGTCTCACTGTTGAATACATTTTTTTCCCTTAGCGTGTTCTGCATCCATAAATATTTTAATATTCCATGAAAAAATATTCTGAAGACTGCTGGATATAGCAACTTGAGTTTCAGTCCTACTTGTCTACATCCACTGGTAGCTGGGTACTCTTCCTTGTCTTCTGCCTGGTTTACAATGAATAATCATTTTCTGTAAACACTCTGGTGTTCTTAATTTTTAATATTCTCCTTGTCTTATACATTTTCAGGAACAGCCCTTTCTATTGGAATGATTGCGTCTTTAGTAAAATAGATCTCAATTGCTTTTTTGTGGCCAAATTTGGAGCATACACACAGTATACCCTCTCAGTTAAGACATCCTACCCTATACCCTGCAAATCGGTCCATTTGCTTATCTGTACTTTCATAAAAATAGGGCCGTCTTTTCATTCCATTTTTGATATAGCAGAAAATGTCAAGTTTTCCCTGCATACTTTGTGTACTAAGTCTACTGTTTTTTTTTTTTTTTTTTTTTTTTTAAACAGTTGTTAAGAAGCCTCGTGTTTGGCAAGTCTTTCCTTTATTTCAGCCTCTGATTCCTACAGCTTTATCAGATAATCTGAACTTCTGTGTAACATTTCTAGGACAGTGTATTCCTTCAGTTTCAGTGTTATAGCAGCAAATCCTATTTAAACACCTCACCGTGCATCTATTAGGTATCCAGTCATTTGTGGTTTTAGGTCCTATAGCTATGTGCGAAGTTCAGTAGTTTTATTGCAGATACTGCATGCACTTAGACAGGCTAGTCTTCAGTCTTCATTTTGGTTTTAATATGTTACCAGGTAGACTATTCATTTTCAGGTTTTCAGTTTTGTTTTCATTGCAGTTGTTTTTGTCCAGATTTGAGGTTTCTGCAGCTTATGTAGTATCTTGTTTGGAGACCAATAACACAAAGCGTAGTATCCTGCAAGTCAACTAAAAAGAAAAAAAGGGGACTTGTTGGATACTATTCGAGCCATTCTTTGGTTTTGAATTGCTCTGTTCATCTAGGCTGCATGGTCACATGCTTTTTTTGGTTTGTAGTTTGTGTTTTGCGTGGCAGTTGTCCAGTGGGGATCCTATACTATGGATGCTGTTTTTCATGAATTGGATTTAACACCTGTTTTAACATGCAGTTCCAGTGCTGGTTTGAACAGTGCCAATGATTCACCTGGAGAGCTCACTCAAGCTTCTTGCTTACAGAACGAACTGGCTCCCCATTTAAGCATCATGTTCAATAATAGCCTTGCATCAGGCTTTGTGCCCACTGAATGGTGCACAGCAACAGTTATCCCACTCCACAAAGGGGGAGCCACCACTGATCCCGGGAACTATCGACCTATTAGCCTGACGAGCCTGGTCTGCAAGGCCATGGAACATATCATCATGGAACTCATAAACAAAGACGTTGGTAACCTCCAAACTCTGGATCCCACCCAGTTTGGGTTTGTGAAAGGCAGATCATGCCTCCTGAACCTGATCGACTTCTTTGAGGCAGTCACCAAAGCAGTAGATGAGGGTAAGTTTGTTCACACAGCCTATCTTAACCTTACCAAGGCTTTCGACACCATCCCCCATTCTGGAATTATAGCTAAACTCACTAAACTAGGTATAAATCCCTACGTCACAAGATGAGTTGCCAGCTGGCTCACTGACAGAACCCACACTGTAAAAGTTGCAGACTCCAAATCTGACCTCAAAGAGTGACAAGTGGAGTACCACAGGATTCCGTCCTGGTACCTCTCCTGTTTGGTATCTACTTCTCTGAAGTACAGACTAACACAGAAGGCTTCTGCCTAATGAAGTTTGCAGATGACTGCAAACTAGGAGCCATAGTCAAGTCCCCAAATGATGTGGACATCCTACAGAAGGGCCTCGCTGAGACAGATGCCTGGTGTCAGAGCCATGGCCTCAAGCTCAGTGCCAAAATGTGCAGTGTCATCCCCTTTGGTAAAAACTCTGTACCCATGAACTACCACATAGGCAGCAATCTACTTAACACCAAACGTGTGATAAGAGACCTTGGGATCCAGGTGGACAGTAGTCTCTCCTTTGATAGTTACATCGCCACAGTAGTCAGGAAGTCCTTCTACGTGGCACACCTCATCATAAAAGAGTTCTCATCCAGGAAAAAAGAGGTCATTGTTCCCCTCTACTCGATACTCATTAGACCCATTATAGACTACAACGCCCCTTTTGGAATGTACCTCTCAAGACATCTGCAGCAGCTGGAAAGGCCACAGAAGTACCTCACAAAGAGGATTACTAGCCTCAAACAAATGACCTACACTGACCGCCTCAAAAAACTCCAGCTTTACTCCGTAGCATATCGCCTACTCTGAGATTATCTCTGCCTGACATATAAAGCTATGTCAAACCCAGAGCTGTTGGACATGCTACACCTAAAGAAATCCCAATCCCTCTGAGCTACACGCTCTGGGGACCTAAACTTTGTCACCACAATAAACAGGACATGCTGGAGGGATAGATTCCTGTCCCAGAGACTTCCCATACTCTGGAACAGGCTACCCATCTATGTCAAGCAAAGTTCTTCATTAGCACTCTTCAAGAAAAATCTTGATGAGTGGATGGGAAATAGGAAATACACCCTGGGGAACACTTCTGTGTCTCTGCTTGACAGTGGTACAGGAAAATAACTTTATTGGGTGGCGTAAGCCAGGGAACCTTGTTGACTAGGCTTATGTAGGCCCTTGGGCCGATAGCCTAGTACCTACATATGAACCTTTGAACAGCAATGTAACCAAACCACAAACCAATTGCAAAACAGCACTTCTACTAATGTGGCTTCTTCACATACAGGGTCTACACATGCAGCTTTAAGAGCTGAACCACATACTTAAATTCAGACATCTACTTCTAGCCTTCTTTCTAATAATTCATCTTCAGCTGCATGCATGCTGGCTAAAGGTATTCCACCAACGGATTTCCTAAGAACTGGGATTAGAAAACGTGTCAATTTATCTACTTGGCTAAACTTGAATTTATTTTTCCGAAGCACAAGCTAGACTTTCATGGAGGTGAAGTTAATTTGGATTCTACCATTAAACTGCTTGAGAAAAGACAAGTGTTTTTTTTAAAAAACCAAATGCGAACTTCAGAACTCGTACACGAACACACTACCACTGTAAAAAACAAAGGGTCTCAAAGTCAAATAATCTTTACGCGTTTCGTCCACCTTTATTTCCTGTGAACTTCTTCAGAAAATGAATACTCATATTACAAAAGGTTTAAATAGTCCCAATACATCCTCTCATGATCCACAAAAGCCAATCAGATGTATCTGACTTTCCATGTATACTTAAAGACATATATACAAATATCAAAAGTTAATAACAACTTATTTCATTTTAAAATTCTTAAAACATTTTATAAAAATCATATATGTATATATAATGATGTGTGTGTATATAATGAAATTGAAAAATAAATTGATACCAATTGTCAAAATGTATATAAACATAATATATATAAAGACATAGGTCCCTTAACAGGGTCTTTGTGCTTGTAAAAAGCACTTGATGTTAACTGCTTCGTTCAACCCAGGATATTTGTCTGCATTTAACAAAATCTGCCATATAGCTTCCTTACATTCCAGTTTTACTTTATAATTACCACAAAATCCAACATCTTTAACCTTTTCTAGTACTGAAAAAGTGAATTTCTTGAAATCCACACAAACACTTGCGTGCTTTGCTAGGGCATTTGTCGAATCCTTATTTTTAATGGCTAACAAGTGCTCATAAATACGTTTGTTTAATATTCTGATAGTTTTGCCAATGTAGAAATGTTCACAAGAATTACATAGGGCAACATACATCACATTTTTAGTCTTACAAGTGTAGTGCCCCCTGATAAAAAATTATTTTCTCAAGTGTTTGAAAAAAAACTGAACTAGTACCAGAAATGTGTCTACATTGTTTACAATTTTGGCAAGGAAAAGTACCATCAGTTAATCTATCAGTAACACTAGATGGTCCTTTTTCCAAAATCATTTTTAAATTCTTCGTTTTTTTGTATGTAAATAAGGGTACCTTTCCTATTATTGAACTCAAACCCTTGTTCCCCAAAATGACTTTCCAATTCTCAGTGATAATTTTTCTAATAAAGGCCATTTCATCAGTGATGGGAATAGGGAAAGCTAACCTAAAAATAGGATCGGCTTTATCAATGTTAGAAATCATATCACCGTTAATGGACTTGTACAGTATTGGAATAGCTTTATTACCTCTTAAGGACAAAACTTCTGGTAATATACTGTTAAGCCATAAATCTTTGTAACCCCTATCAACAAAAAAACTTTTTAACTTGTTTGCCTCGTTCAAAAATAATGTCTTCACAAGTAGTGAGCCAACTCAACCTGATAAACTGCCCCTTCACAACCCCACACTTCATAAAGGTAGGGTGCAAACTGTCAAAATGTAGGTATTGGTTTGTAAAACTTGACTTTCTATAAATGCTACTTTCAAATTGACTAGTTTCAACATTGTAGCTCAAATGTAAATCTAGAAAGTCTAAGGTCTTACCAAAACAACCCACTGTAAATTTAATCAGTGGAATGATTTAAATATTCAGCAAAGTTGTTGAAAGAACTGTGGTCACCTTTCCATAGAATAAATAAATCATCAATGTAACGTCTATAGAAAAGAAGATGTCTAGACAGTGGATGTGTCTCCAAAAAAAGTAACTCCCACATAGCCATCACTAAGTTGGCAAAACTCGGTGCCACTCGTGAACCCATCGCTATACCTGTGGTTTGCTTGTACTGTATACCTTCAAATTTAAAGAAATTGTTATCAAGAACTACCTCCATCAAACAAACAACTGTGTTGACCTTATCGTTACTCAAGTCTGTGTGTACTGACAAATATTCTCTTAATAAATCAACCCCTTTGATTTGATCAATACAAGTGTACAGAGATACAACATCTAATGATGCAAAATAAAAAGAAACTCCTTGAATTGGAACTGTATTTAAAAGTTCCAAAAGATGCCACGAATCTCTTAAATAAAATTTCGTCTTCTGTACTATGGGGTTTAAAATATTATCTAACCATATAGAAATTGTCTCGGTTTTAGAAAAACCTGCAGAGACTATAGGTCTGAATGGTAATTTGTCAGTCATTTTATGTAATTTTGGTATACCGAACAGACAAGCTAGTTTGGGGTATTCAGTGAACAAGAAATCGTATTCTGAATATGTGATGTTACCTTGACTCAATAAGTCAAATAATACATCAACCTTTAGAAAACTTTTTTCAATATCTTTGCTAGTTACTACTTTATAACTAACATCCTCTTCTAATAAGGCTCTTATAGCTTCAACATAATCTGTGACTTTCATAATGACTAAAGTGCCACCTTTGTCACTTTTCATGACTCTAAGGTGTCTATTTTTAGTCAAAAACTCAAGAGCCTCAACTTCAGAACTAGACAAATTCGAAATTGTGTCGTGATTAATTCCCATTTTCCTGAATTCTTCCTCACAAATCCTACCAAACACATTTAAGGTAGAGTTGAGTAAGGGATTGAATGTACTTTTCTTATTACATCCACCATCTACTACTACTTTATCAACCATGCCATCAAAAATAAATTTCAAGTTTAATTTTCTCAAATACAACCTGAAATCTATTATTAACTTAGTAATGTTAATATGATTAGACGGAATGAAAGAAAGTCCTTTTCTTAACAAGGAAAGAACTTCAGCAGGCAAAATCTCTTCTGTTAAATTACAGACTTTGATGTCATAACTTAGTTCCTCCTCTTGTTTTTCCCTTTTGCCTTGCTTCTGGTCTGTACCTTGCCTGACCATCTCAGCGTTTTCTTGTTTCCATTTTTGTCCACTAAAAAAGGACTAGCTTTACTGTTGGTGGAAACAACCTGTGAATAAGAAGTGTTAGCTGAAACATTAGAAACACACCTAGTGTTACCATTAACAACACAAAAATCTGCGTCAGTTCGAATGGAATCAATCACTGATCCATTAGTATCATTGTCATTATTAACCTGACTATCAGTCTCTTGTGTCGGCGTTTCAAATGTACTTGAATTAACAACAGAAGACACACCATTGTTCTTACCCTTTATATTTTATGTTTTTTTAAACCAATGTTTGCATGCCAAGAAAGTACCCAAAGGCACCCGACTTTTTAAATCCCAAATGACATGAGTTTGGACTCTGATATTGATCATGAATTTATAGCCGTGTTCGGTAGACATGGCTTTGAACTCATAAATGTCATCACCGAATATAAAAGTCCAACATTAATAAGCATTTAGAAGAGACTTGGAATTTAAATAAGAAAATGTCAAGTGATTTATTATGTGGTTATTATAAGACTAAATGTGATATTTTTTTAAATAGATAAGCAATGTAAATTTGTTAATCTTTTTCATCTCTTACCAATTTATTTTATGTTAACAACAGTGCATACCCATTGTTATTTAAGAAACTGAAACATAACACACACTATTGCACTACTAATAATGTTGGTAGTATGGTCTTTACCTAATCATGTACTGGATGGCAGGAATGACCCAGAATATACTACTTCACAATAATGGGCTCAGAAACCCTGTCGTAATGAACATTCCTATAATTTTTTGACCCTTTAGAGTTTTCCCCATTTCTCTGCAGATCAGAAAGAATTGGGAACAGATCCAAAAAACTATCAGGGCCCTCAGTCTTATCTCAACCATTTTCCTGAACAGATAGTGTTGCCAAGGGAGAGGGAGATGAAGGAAGAAACAAAAGACGGGAAGTAAGAGAGGGAACAGACAGTTGTATCAAATTGACAGGAAGATATCCGGTCATCTTACAATAGCTAACTTTTAACCTTTAATGGTTTTAACATCTTTAATTATAGCCATGTAGACATTAACAAATATTTTTTTCTGTTTTTTTAAAAAAGGGTTCTCCTTCAGCCCACATATCAAGATTGACATTCCTGATCTCATGGTTTAATTGCATTTATTTACCAGAAAATTAAATTTAGCCATGCTACACCACTGTGGTATTAAGAAGTCCACATCTGATGCAATGAGATTTAAAAATAAAAGTTTATTCAATCCTCGGCTCAATACCACCATTGCTTTTTTTGAAAAATGTTGTAAATTTTTTTTTACAACCATGAAAAATTCTGACAGCCCAAATTTTAAAATTTTTCTTTTATAGTGAACATAGTTTATTACACACTGTGAGTCATGATCATTCCATCAGAGTCATAAGACCTGATAAAGGGGTGATATGGTTATAGCTGGCAAGCTTGACTATGTATGTAAAATTTTTGATATGCTTCAAGACTACCCCCAAGAAACAATAATTCTCGGTGACTTAAATATCGACTGGAATACTATCAATACTAACAATTCCACCTCTCACATTAACCTAAATGGTTTCATTCAAACCATTACCTCTACAACTAGGCTTAATATATCAAGTATGAAACAAACTATTTTAGATTGGATTCTTATAAACAATAAAAACATCACCTACAAAGTCGGGACTATGCCTGACGACCTCAGTGATCATTGCTTAACTTACATTATAAGGGAGAAGACAGACTATCTCCATCTCCCTAATATAAGAAAAATACGGTCCACTAAACACTTTAAAATCGACCTATTTCAAAATGAACTCAGAGCTTGCAACTGGAACCCCTTAAAAACTCTTCCACTTAATGAAGCAGTATCATTCTTTAATTCTACTTTCCTTTCTATTCTGGATATACATGCTCCTGAGCGTACTATTAGAATGAAATCTAAAACAGCCCCTTGGCTCTCAAATGAAACTAAAAAACTAATCCTCTCCAAAAATAAGGCTTGGAACAAATGGAGGTCCCATAGAATTAACTCTGACTTGCTTCACTTTCGCCATCTTAGAAATCTTACCAAAAGGCTATACTCTCCGACAAAAGAAAATTCTACTATGAACTACAAGAAACAAACTTAAATAAACCCAAACAGTTTTGGTCCTCAATCAATAAACTCCTTTCACCAGGAACAGCTAAAACTCCCTCCCCACTAAATGCTGACCCAGACACCCCTCTCCAAACTGCAAACACTTTTAATTCATTCTTTACTGAAACTATTCAAACTCTAGCTAGACAACTAAACAATAATAACTTCTATCCTCCAAATAATCCAGTAAACTCTTCTTACAATTTCACTCTACAACCTATTCCTACCTCTTTCATCTATAAACTTATTCACAAACTAAAACCTTGTACCCCGTCTGCTGACAAACTCCCTTCCCTTTTTCTTCAAAAGGCAGCCAAAGAAATAGCTTACCCAATCACTATACTCATAAACAGGACCATCAAAGAAGGAACCATCCCTGACATCTGGAAAATCTCTCATATTATCCCACTACACAAAGGTGGTGACTCTATTGACTATTCCAACTTTAGACCTATTGCTCTTCTTTCCCTTTAGCAAAAATTATGGAGAAATGTATTCATCAACAACTTCTACAATACCTCTCTCTTCACAATATTATAGCTAACTGTCAGCATGGCTTTAGACCTCACCATAGCACCACCACTGCCCTCCTTTCCTTTGTAGATACCATTAACAACAATCGCAACAATAATCTTCTCTCTTCTGCCCTATTTATTGACCTCTCCAAAGCTTTTGACATGGTCAACCACTCTTCTTTAATAAGTATTCTTGAATCACTCTCATTTGATAGCCTTGCCATCAAATGGTTTACATCATACCTCAGTAACAGACAACAAGCCATTCTTTGGGAAAACCACATCTCCTCCTTACTGCCCATTACTATTGGAGTCCCTCAGGGCTCCATTCTTGGTCCTCTCCTCTTCTCCTTCTATATAAATGATCTCCACTCTGTAATTCCTCAAGCTACCTGCATTCAATACGCTGATGATTCCACCATCATTTGCTCAGCATCCTCCTCTCCAGATCTCAGATCATTAACTCAAACTATGTTCAACACAGTAGAAACATGGTTCTCTAGACGGTACCTTCTTCTCAACGCTAAAAAAACCAAACTTCTCCTCTTTACCCCCACCACTCGCACCCCTCCACTAAACTTCACCATCTCTTCAAACAACAACACTGTTATCTCTCCTGATACTACAACTAAACTGTTAGGAATAACCATTGATAACAATCTCTCATTTGACCAACATATAAACAATACTATCAAATCAGTTAACAGAAAAATAGGGTCTTTATACCGTATTAAACCATTTCTTACCCCTTCTTCAAGAGCTACTATTGCTCACACCCATCTTATATCTACTCTCTTTTATGCCTCTCCTATCTTCACCAACCTCAAGAAAACTAACCTTAACAAACTAGCAACCTGCTACAATAACATTGCCCGCTTCGCCACTAGTAAACCTTTTAGAACCCATCACTGCCTTAATCTGAAACACTTAGGCTGGCTGGAACTACAAAACTATCTCACTATCTCACAACTCACAATTGCCCACAAACTACTGTACCAACCTAATAACACTCCTATTCTATCACAACTTATACTCCCTTATAACAATCTCACCTCTCTTCGTTCGTCCTGTAAACTTATGACCAAACCCATAAAGGCCCATAACGTAGCTGGTGACTCCCTTTTCACAAACACTGTTGGTAGGGCATGGAATTTGCTGCCTAAAGACTTAACTTCAATCTCATCTCTACCTCTCTTCAAAAAACAAATCAAACTGTACTTCCATAACCACTGGCTTTGTTCCTGTACTACTCCAGGGTAACTTCCCTCACCCCATCCACTCTGTACCTTTAACCCTTCTGTTTGCTTAATATTTAGCTGCTACCCTACTTCTTCACCCCTGCTGTCCTACTTTTCTCTCTCACCTCCTCTTAACTGTCTCTCTCAATCCTGACTCCTGTCCCATCACTATTATTTATCTCACTCTTTCCTTCTACTTCTCTACCCCTCCAAGCTTTAACCTTTATTCTCTATTGCAATTGCTATATTGTACATCCTTTTATGTACTAGGTAAAATTATTGTGAATCTGATCTAACTTATGTATGATCTCTAACTGTTTGAGTTCCAGAATATATGTTGATTTTATTAACAAGCTGATGTTTATTTCTATTTTATTGTAAGTTTTTATCAACAAGTCTGTTCTTTTATGTTTTGTGTGGAGCTTTTCTCCCCGGGCCTCTACTGAAAATGGACATATATCCAGCTAGACTAGCCCGGTCAACAAATGTAAAATAAAAAATAAAAAAATAAAAAATAAAATAAAAAATAAAAAATAAAAAATAAATAAAAAATAAAAGACGCAGATAAATATTTACCTGTTTCAAAGAAGTAGATACACATTGTATACAAAAAGATTAACCTATTTTTAGTGGGTTTTTTATCCCAGGGTTGCATTTTCCTTGATTACTATAATTTTCTGGTTAATAAACACCATTCTATTCCAGCAGTCTTTGTTATCCAAAAAGTCCATAAGGGTGTATTGAACCTTCCATATAGACTAATTGTAGCAGTGCAGGATTCAAAGACTTTTTTCTTGTAGTGTTGATAGACTTGAAATATTCTTTTCTTAGTTATGGACACATTCTTAAAGACTCATGGGATTTTTAAGTCGACTTGCTGAACAAAAAGAAAAAAAACCGTGAATACTTCTTTCTAACAATAGATGTGGTAAACTTGATTACTTGTGTCACCCTGCCAGCCCAGCTGTCTGGAATTTTGTAAATAATTCTATGTCATTTGTGAATATTGATATGATTTATACAGAACTGTATGTTTTGTATTGAGCTAGAATGTAACCACAGCATACCCTGCTGGAACATAGAAGATTAACTTGCAAAACTTAAGAATAGTTGAGGATAAGTTACTTTATAGCTGGACCATAAACAAAAGATGTTATCTCTCAGTTTCAGTTCAGTAGCAGACACAGTATCTAGAGCTAAAAGTTTTTTGTATTGTCTTGGAGAGAAGTAATTACTAGGTTTCAAATGTAAAAGCATTTTATTGTTTTACGACTTCCAAGATCTGCAAAGATCTGAGCGATACTTATTTCTCACACAGCGATGTTAAATTCTGTTAAGTTTCTGTTTAGCCTGGGAACTGAAGTCCGGTGACAGAGTGATGTCATCTAAGCTGGCCCAGCAGTGATGTTTGATATTAATTTGGAAACTCTTTTAGACAGAGACTGTGCATTTTGTTTTTTGTCTTGGACCTTGCAAGAACATCCACTCATCAGCATCTGCACTTGTCTGTCTGTAAGTAAGATTTAGAGCATAGTATCTCTTTTAGATATAGATAGGAATATAGTAAAGAATAGTTTAGATGTTTTCTGTATTTATTGGAGACTGTCCTGCAGTGTTTTAAAATATTTCCTGTGATTTTGAACTCTGAAGTTACTGTGTTGATTGAGTGTTGTCTCGTTCTTTTATTATTTATTATTGAATATATTTATACATATATTTGTGGCTGATATTTGTGAGGTATAGTTAAGCTCTTAGCGTACTTGCATATGTATTTGGTGACACTGTGCAGGCCACTCCAGTAGCCTTGCTCTTGGTCAGACTACCATTTGGTTTAATAGTAACATTACACAGTAGGATTGAACACCCTTTGTTAAGGGCCTTATAGTAGCTGATAAGGGTGGCCGGTGATAGCTGGAACTATGGTTTAGTCTAGGCAGAAGGGGGCATAGCTAATAAACCTGTGCCAGCCTTTCCCAAATGTGTGTGTGTATCTATCAAATCTTAAAGTGTGTGTGAGTCGGCTATTGGGCAGGGACACGAAGCACTGGTTGGACAGAGAGGGTGCTGGAGGTCTAAGCTTAGCTACTCGGCTGAGATCTCAACCATGTAGCTGTGCCAGGGGAGTCTTATTGGGGATCTGTAGAGAGAGAGAGAGAGAAACCAGCCCCCAGAATGACTGTTAGATCTGTGTGCTGTTATGGGAAATTGCATTCTTTACTCTGTATGCTTGTCATCCTCCCAGTGTGTACATCCCCTAGCTATTGCCAGTGGTGAGGACTGAGGCTCCTTGATTTCTGGGCCAGTGCAGGGGCATCACAACTTGTATTGCACATGACATGGATTTTGGAGTTATTGCATTTAGAAAACAATATTATTAGGATTTTGATGGAATTGATGAAAATTATTTTATACAACAATTTCATTTTTTTTTTTGGAGGGCGAGTACTACAGGCAAGTGAAAACTGTAACCATGGGTGTAGCATGTGTCCCCATTTATACAAACTTGGTTATGCTCAGGAGAAAAAGTTTGTGTTGCAGTCCATCTGTAGGCAACATTTGTGATATTTATGACACCTTGATAACATATTCATCCTTTCTATAGTATCTGAGGCCAATATCCCACATTTTACAGAACATAGTAACAAGAGTACCCCCTTTCTTAGATTTAAATATGCATTTACGAAAGATAGGATAAATTATTTAGATGTCACCATTTATAAGAATTAAGTTAGTTTAGAATCCCCTATCTACAGAAGACTTACGCACTCCAACACTTATTTACATTTCAGTAGTTGTCAGCCATCCTATTTAAAATGGAATATTTAAAAATGGACATCATTAAGGGACAACTGGTAAGCTTGGATAGAATGTGTTTTATTATAGAGACCAGTAAGTTGATATGTTCTTGGAAAGCGGTTATACCTCTGACTTAATTTAAAAAAAAAAACACACAATTTGGAAGTTATTGCAGAATGGAGTGAAATATGTTCCATTATTAAATTCTTGTTGAAATCAAATACTGTTGTCTAACACTCCCAACTGCTGATATGGTTAGGAAAAAAAACAACTAAAATACAGATTTTGTCAGGTCTTTTGTGCTGAAATGTATTGCTGACTCTAAAGGCATCAAGATGATAGTGAGGAACAACTGGAATATCTTTAAAACAGATGATCAAATATACAATATGTTGGGTAATGAGCCCAGTTTTGTTCACAAAATAGGGAGAAATTTAAAAGGTATTTTTGAATCACAGTATGTCAACACAGGAATAGAGAAGCACCACAAAATGTGGTTGTTGTCAACAGTGTCCGTATATTTTAGAAGAATACATCACTCTTAACTATTCTGCTTCAAGGGTGTACTTTATTAAAGGAAATTGTCTGTTTTCAGGAGTAATTTATTTGGCTTGCTGTTCTACCTGTACTTCATTTTGTGTGGGTAAGACTGAAAGACCCTTCCAGAAAAGAATCTATGAACTTTGCTATGATATCCAACATAGAAATACTAACAATGCACTTTTTAAGCATACTTTACAATGAACAGAGTTTAAAAAGGTTAGATTTGGTATAATCAGAGTGGTAACTCGGGATGTACGGTGGGGGCATTGGGAAAATCACATAAAATACAGAGAACTGTTGTGGCAGTTTAAACTTAATGCCCCAACAATGTTGGGTCTTAATGATCATATTTCAGTAAGCCCAGTTTTTATAGTTGAGAACAGCAAAACTGTAACTCAGGCATCATATTTTTGCTGTATAATTTATTTAACATAAGGTAACTTATGCACATGTAAACAGTTGTTTACTATTCTTATGTTTATTCATTATTTTTTCCACCTTATTCCACTATTGCAAATTTTTAGAATCTTTGAAATATTTTAAAGACTATATTTATGCATGTTCTTTCATGTATTTAGTATTCAAAGTTTTTAATCAGCTGGGGCACTGGCTGTTTAAATTTTTATCAGTATTTATCATGTGATTTGTTGGCCTTTATAAGTCATGTGATTTGCTTTGTTTCATGGTTCTGATGAAGCCCTAACATCTAAAATTTATGTGCTTTACAATTTTTTCAGCACATTTTACTTTGTCTTGAACATTTATGGGGAGAAAAAAATTCCTAGTCTGTCTAGTACATCAACTTTCAGCAACTGACAACTTGGCTAGTATCACTTTCAACCCTTTAACCAACATACCATTTCAAATTTAAGTCTATAAACAACCAGGTTAAAAATGTAATGCATGGAGGTATTTGTATTTAACAACTGCGACTGGGCTTCCTTGTAAAAGAAAATTTTACACTGAACAGTTTTTTATAAACTGAACAATACTGATAGCACATCCCAAGAATCATCCAGATTTTGCTTGCAAATGTTTGTTTTTCTTTTTCTCATCAATTTTAGGGCGCAGCTTTCTTTGACAATCTACTTCAGAAATTGCAGGTGACGTTTCAGTTCAAACTTGAGGATTATATGGACGGCATGGCCATTCGAAGTAAACCTCTGAGCAAAATGGTATGGCACTCTTATTTGTTTCTTAATTTCTTAACTTTGTCAGCCCACTGAGGGGGAGATGAATAGGACTTTGTCATTTTGTAGCAAGAGTCATTTTGGTCAGTAAAAACAAAACTGATCAATTTGCTTGCATTTGCTTGATGATAGGATGGGAAATAAGTCCTGCATTTAACATTTTACCTCCCCTTCCATCCATGTCTTCCCCTTCACACTTTCCCCTTGCATAAGATTACATGTACCAGCTGTGTAAAAGCCATGTGCACAAATGAACAGATTTTGTGGGTATGCAACCCTTTCCCACCCTTAGTTTTTAAGGTCACTTGTACATTTAAATTTCAGTCTGTCCTGTAGTAATACTTGTCATGGTTTAGAATAACTGAAACACGGTTTTGTACATGTAAATAAAATGTAGAGTTTGCATTTATCAGTATTAATCTTTCCTAAATATGTGCAGCCCTTGGTGGTGTTTTCTGTAATTACACAAACTTGAAATGAAAACAATATTAGGGAATATGTGTAAATTGTTCTGAACATTTCCATAGCCTGTGTTTTAAGAATTTAAGTGGGATATAGTGTGGAAACATTCCATTGTGTGGTTGGTAGAGAACACATTCCTTTTGTATTTGTATTATTTTGCCTCAGTACACATCACTCCCAGGAGAACACAAGACAATCTTAATGTGGCTTTTTTTGATAATGGATTATGCTGAGGTCCCTATTCAGCAGCTTTCTTAAGGCCAATAGATTTTGCTGTCTTCACAAGAAGTAAGATGGTCCTTAAGCATTATGCAATTTATTCACTGCTTTTGCAGTTTGTGATGTCTTTTGTTATTTTAATTTTGTTTATTAATAGATTAGGATAACGGGCATACGCTAATAACTTGTCTTGAGTCATTAAAGGTTCTAACTGTATTATCCTTTTTTCCTTTGAGCACGCTGGTCTGTTTATGTTCTAGCTACTATTGTATTTGTATAATCTAGAGCCCTGTTACTCCTTTCTATCTGAATTCTCACTTTGGCTGGATAAGACCTTCATCATACTTTTAATAGCTCCATCTAAAATATGAAACTTAGAAGGCTATACTATTAATTCACTAGTCTTTGTCAGAAGATAACTAGTCAAGTTAATCTCTTTCCATTTCTAGAGTCACAGCAAAATTCATTTATTGTTTAATGTCCTTAATAATATACTAATCTCCTTTCTGAGGTCTATTTAAAGACCTGCATTGCTGAAGTTGTGGTCTGTTTTCACAAACTTCATGGTGAAAACCATGTTGCATGCTAGTTGCCTTTTTATGGCCCATTTGTAATTGTACCTTAAGTTAATATTTTCAAAACTGGACAAAGTATTTAAAGTTTGATTTTTGGCAGTAGCTTGTATCTAGTGGCAGTTTGTGAGTCTTAGTTTTTCATAACAGTGCTTTTGCTTGGTATCTCAATGTCCCTATTAAACATATTTTCTCCTTTTTGCTCTGTACTGGCACTTAAATAGTTTTATATAGCTCTACGTAGGTTTAATTTTCCATGCAGTTTTTCCAACATTTTGTGTGATACACATGCATCACTTTTTGTTTTTATGTTGGAAATGAAGGCAAAGAAAGAGTTATCAAAATCTAAGAAGGATTTGTGTGCTGTCTAAAATATGTGTGGCTTAAGGTTAGTATAATGCATGTTGTTAATTAGCAGTGCTAATTTTTGAGGAGACTTCCCCCTCACCAGTCTTAGATTTTTGTTGTCTCCCTCATTTCACATTAAGTGCTGTGTGTCAGTATATTTATGATATGTCCTGTACTTTTCTGGTCGCTTGTTGTATTACTTTTTTTTATACTGGAGCTCCACTTTCTCTCCTTGTGTTGTACTTAGACACAAACAGATAATGTAATGTCATCTTCTGGTTTCAAGTGAGGTAGTCTGCCATCAGTTTGCATTTTTTTTCTTCTGTGCTTCTGTTGAAGTATGTCTCCTGCTTTCTACTGTGTATATATATGTATATATATATATATGTATATATATATATATATCTATATATATATAAAATCTAGATTTGGAGTACATATTTTGTATCCCTTGTTTAAAAACCATAGTGCCCCCAATGTACTTGAAAATTTGAAGGGGAGGTTTGTCCCTCTTAATATGTCCTCATGTTGTATATCTAACTTTATAATTGTAGATTATTCCGTAGCATTTTAGATATATGTGCTTTTAATGAGTGTACCCAACCTCTACCTTTGTGGTCTCATTCTGCACTTTATTTTTTAGTAAGTTGAGTCATACTGTAGAGATAATTGGTAGAGCCTAGCTGTTTCTACAATTGATGTTGATGTCAAACTGTAGGGTACATACATTTCTTGGTAATTTGCATTTCTGTCGAACTTACGTAGAACTTTGTATATTTGGAAGCATGGTTGTATCCCAGAAGAGAAGTTCTTTTCTGTTGATGGTCATTGTCTTTTTAGTTCTGCAGTAGTTCTGGAGCAATAATTAACCTTATAGCTTGATGCTTCAAAGTATTTTGCATCTGTCACTAGTTTGGGACTAAGTCCATTTAGTCAGTAGACCAAACTCATTTGTGATTTAGTTCAGTACCTTGTAGGCAAGCATTTTGTTCTGGAGAAGAAAGGTTTGGCTGTAGTTGGCATCGTTTGTTGGCATTCTCATACAAGAACAGGAATTAAATGAGCATGAAGTGTAGTTATAGTTAATGGATTGATTAGTTATTGTTTATTGAGAAGTTGGAAGAATTGTCCCCCCCTCCCTTCCCTATTGCTCGTCAACCATGAGCTCCCTGATTGGGACTGTCATCTAGTCAACCATTGAGTTTTTCTGTTTACCTAGCCCCCATTATTTCTGCAGTAGATTTGGGCATGCAAAACATCTACAGCACTGGACCCAGACATGTGCTTACCTGGTTATATTTACCCCCATTTTGCAGCGCATGTGCTGTTTTGTGGGTGCATGCTCTTATTGCTGTAGCTAGTCTGTCTCACAACCAGCCTCCTCCGTACATCAGTGGTGATCAGAACTGCTATTTCTTCCTTTCCCTTTCTTCATGATGAGTGATCTGGCAGCAGCTAATGCCCATCATTTCAGACCAACTCTTCCAGTTCCCAAGCTACTAACTGAACTTGGATCACCTGCATCAATTTCAGGACTTTATCTCTCTGTGTGCCATATAATCAACATAGTGTGATGAAATTCTGTCCAATTCCTTGGTGCTTTTATGACTTCCATTTTTTTAATGATTATGTTGCCCAACTTATGAAACCACCCAGTTTCAGTGGAAAACATTAAAGTAGGCCTTGAGCATAGAGCGAGGCCCTTGCCTTTGTGTGTACAGGAAGGTAGCATTCTGGAATGACACTAGTGCAACGTGGGAGAATCCAGATATGGTAGTTCCAGTCCCCCAAAAAGTGTGGCGTGTGTCCTGTGCTTCCCAACTGAATGGAGTTTGTAGTTGGACACTAAGTCAGGTACTTTGATGTCAGCATCTGTAGAAAGTGATCCAGCACTTTAGAACCAAGAAGGCAACCTGACACATGATTCCGGAGAGGTGGATTGGTTAAGGAAGCTTGTGCATCCTCCACATTCTTTTTGAAGGCACTGAACAACTACACAGCTTACATAGCGAAATTAAAAAAATGTATAAAACAAAATGCATCAGACAGATAGTTGCCTAACAGATATGTGAAAGGCAAATTGCTGTTCCATTCTTCAACCATTAACTCCATATGTACCTTATGATGAAAGTTCTTTGTGATGGTGCCAACCACTCTTCCTTGTGCTCTGGGATTTGACACTTAAGTTTACCAGCACTTATGGCCTTAATTGACAAACTTTGTCAAAAATTAATGAAGGAGGCACACAGAGATCATACAGGCACTGGGATTACATTTCAAACACAGAGGATCCTCGACTAGCAGTTTAAGTATAGACAGCAACTCCAAAACAGTATTGTTGGAAGAAATGTAACCTCAGGGCAACTTACAGAGAGGTTTTTTTTTTTTTTTTTTAAATGTCACTTAAGACACAGGCAAACATACATTTTATGTAAAACAAAACAAACCACGTCAATATATTCACAGTTACAAACATTATATATCACACACATTCTTTTGCTCAAATTGTCTTCCCTTAAACCTCACTACTCCTCCAAAACGTTATTCTGCATGTGTTGCTCACACAATGTTTATTTCTTCTATGTAATTTGTTCATATCCTTTTCTAAAGATCCCATTTCAGTTCTTTTATCTCTGTTACAATACTCACTACTTCAGAGGCAGCTGGTTTAGACTTTGATTTTCGTTTTCTAGTAATTGCTTTTTAGGTAGCCTCCATAATTAAATTTAACAAGGCCTTACAATTCAGATCTTGTATCCCAACTCAAAATAAATCATTTACTTAGTTGCACCCAGTATTTCTGCCAGAGTACTTTGTAGGGAATTTTTAAATTCCAACTCATTACACTCTCAAAACACATTCCCAGTAACCCGTTACTTCCCTATCACACCTCCAACATTTGCCATCTACCTGAGGAAAACGTCTTTGGAGTCTGCTTGGGGTATATATACCTATGCAAACACTTCCAGGTAAAAATCCTAAATCTTCTAGATTTTGTTGCATATTTGGGAACCATGCACATGTCCTCCCACTGTTTCCTTATGAGTTGCTTATTTAGTCTCTCTTCCCAGTCTTTTCTAACCTCTTCTGATACCTTTATTTATTGCGCAATATATTGTATGTCCTACCAATTTTCCAGAGATAATGTTGGCCTTATGACTGTAGCTTGTTGGGCAGCTGTATTCTGCCATTTGGTAGTCATCACTAATCCTGTGGCTTTGAACAGCTTCTTAACTTTTTTGGTGGTAGTTGGCAGTCAACTGTTTGTTTATTTTTATTTATTTATTTAACATTTGTTAACCGGGAAAGTCCGACTTGGAACAAAGCGTATTTTCAGATGAGACCTGGGGAGAACGCTCCAGACACATGTTTTTTACAACGTGGGAGAAAGCCAGAACACCCGGAGGAAACGCACACGAATGGGACATACAGACCCGAACAGAAGGCACCCCAGCTGAGAATTGAACCAGAGAACCTCTTTCTGTGAGACGACAACGGTACTGCTGAACCACTGTGCCATCCATGGACCTGTTCCTCTGTCTGTCAGTTGATAAAGTCCATAACCAAGGCTATATCGATAAGAACACTTGTATCCTGGGATTATGAAGTTTCCTTTCTTTGTTTTGATCCTCAGTTTCCCAATTTTAAACCTGTTAAACAAAGGAGCCAACTGGGAGATTCCACCATATCAGAAAGGGTCTAGGTATTACTCCATGTATTTTGTTAGTGCCTGAAAAGACAAAGGATCTCAGGACAGTTTGGGATTTAAATGGCCTAAATGTGTTCACCCCCCCCCCCAAAAAAAAAAAAGCTTTCATATGGTTTCACTGCAGATGATCCTTCTGCAAGAGGCAGAAGGAAACTGGATGTTCATAGGTTCATAGGTTTATACTAGGCTATCTGCCCTAAGGCATTTATAAGCCTAGCCCAAAGTTTTGTGGCTTACGCCACCCCTTATATGAAAAAATACTGCACCCATTAGTTTGTTGTGCCTCTGTCCAGCAGTGACACAGAGATGATTCCCGGGGTAAACCATCCACAGGTCAAGATTTCTCTTGAACAGAGCCAGCGAGGTGCTCTGCCTCACATGGACCGGGATTTTATTCCACAGCATAGGGAGTCTCTGAGTGATAAATCTATCCCTCCAGCATGTCCTATTTATATCCGTGCTAAGGTTTAAGTCGCTTGCTCTAGTGGTTTTGGTGGATTTGGATTTTTTGAGGTGGAGCATGTCCATTAATTCCGGGTTGGACATGGCCTTGTATGTCAGGCACATGTCACCTCTGAGCAGACGGTATGCGACTGAATAGAGCTGGAGTTTCTTCAATCTGGCAGCATATGACAGAATTTGGAGTCCCTTTATCCCTTTGGTGAGGAACTTTTGGGGTCTCTCCAATTGCTGCAGATGTCGGGTGAGATACATCCCGAATGGGGCATTGTACTCGATCATTGGTCTGATAAGTGAAGAGTACAGGGGAACAATGACCTCACTAGATCTGGATGTGAATCCCTTCATGATCAGGTGGGCAATGTACAAGGTCTTTCTAACCACTTTAGCAATGTGAGTGTCAAAAGAAAGGCCACTGTCAACCTGGGTCCTCAGGTCCCTGATAACCTCTTCTGTGCTTAGTGGATTGCCACCTATATGGTAGCTTGGGGTTACCTTGTTTTTCCCGAAGGGTATGACTATACATTTTTAGGCGTTTAACTTCAGGCCATGGCTCTGGCACCAGCTATCTGTTTCCGTGAGTCCCTTCTGAAGGATATCCGTGTCCGATGCACTCTCCACTATGGCACCCAGTTTGCAGTCGTCTGCAAACTTTGTCAGCCAAAGTCCTCCCATATTGGCCTGTACTTCTGAGAAGTAGATGCCGAACAATAGGGGGCCAAGGACCGAGCCCTGTGAGACACCACTTGTGACCGGCTTGGAGTCTGACATAGCGCCAGCAACTCTAACCCTGTGGGTTCTGTCCTTAAGCCAGTTTGCAACCCATCTTGTGACATATGGGTTTACATTTAAGCTGGTAAGTTTTTTTACAATACCCGAGTGGGGTATTGTGTCGAAAGCCTTTGCAAGGTCAAGGTAGGCTGTATGGACTGCCTTTCCCTCATCAATGGCCTTGGTGACTGTTTCGAAGAAGTCGACCAAGTTCAAAAGGCATGATCTGCCCTTGACGAAGCCAAACTGGGTCGGGTCTAATGTCTGCAAGTCCCCTATATCTTTGTTTACGAGTTCCATTATGATCCTCTCCATAGCTTTGCAGACTAGACTTGTTAAGCTTATGGGGCGGTAATTACCAGGGTCCGTAGAGGCACCGCCTTTGTGGAGTGGGACCACAGTTGCCGTACGCCACTCCTTGGGCACGTATCCTGTGGTAAGGCTAAGATTAAACAGCTGCCTTATGTGCAGGTTTAATTCCTCATTTAGCTCGTGTAGCACACAGCCGGGGACACCATCCGGTCCCATTGATGCTGTGTTTTTAGCTTTAGAGAGAGCAGCTTTCACCTGCGCATTTGAGATGTCTGGGAGGCTACACTCCGCTGGGATAGTTATCTCTCCTTTAGGGGGGGAGAGGGGGGGTGAAGTTTGCAGTATGTTGGCAATGTCTGTGGTTTCAGTGATTTTTGTATCATTTTGGACTAATTCTGAGCATATCTGGGAGTTACCACCCAGGTTCCTAACATAGCTGAAAAAGGCCTTATGATTGTCCTTTGAATCCATGGCAATTTTTCTCTCAAAATTGGCCTTAGTTGATTTTATGAGTGCTCGTATTTTTTTACTAATAATGATCAGGGGTGACTTCCCTTTTATGGATTTTGTTCTATCATGTAATAGCTTTCTCCTCTTATTGTAAAGTTTGTTAATGGTTGGGGTCCACCAGACTGGACGGTTGCCCTTTGTGGAAAGAGTCTTGGTTTTATTTGGGATTGCCTGATCCATGCAGTCCTGGAGGTGTTCATAGAAGGCATTTGTAAGGGCTTCCGCAGCTTGGGTTGCGGTTTCCACTGGCTCAGGGGCCTTGAAGGATACCACACCAGTCTTGAGTAGTGTGAAGTTTGCTTTAGAGAAGTTCTTCACTGTGGTCTTTTTTGTTTGGGGTGGGGGCGGGATGTGGATTTCTAGTGAGATTAGTTTGTGATCAGATCTCACCAATGAGGGATATACTTCCAGTGTGGAGCATTTTGTCCCCATGTTTGTGATAATGAGATCTAGTATATTTTCTCCTCTCATGGGAACAGTGACTAGCTGTTCTATGGCATCTGAATTTATGAAATCCAGAAACTGTTGGGGTAGAAAGTTAGGGCTTGAGTAATGTTCCCAGTCTATATTCAGGTAGTTGAAGTCACCCAATATGATGGTGTTTGGAGATACATTTATACCCTCCAGTGTCTTCAGGAAGGCTGTGTGGGGTTCCTGAGTTTGAGAGGGTGGCCTGTAGCATGCTACAATTTGTAGAGCAGTTTTGCCTATGGTTAGTTGCACCTGGATGGTTTCCGAAGCTTCGTGCGTTGCCACCAACCTGGAGGTGTGGGTATCCTTTATGAATATGGATACAACCCCTCCTTTTGTGGTGTGGTCCGGGTTTTGGGGCCGGAACGCATGATATGAGGTAAAACCTAATAGTGCCGGGGTGCTCTCAGGAGCCTTGAACCAGGTTTCAGTTACAGCACAGACATCGATGTTCTCCATACTGAGAAGGGCCTCGAGTGCGTGCATTTTGAGATTTAGACTTCTGGCATTGAGCAGCATTACCCTCAGTTTCTTCCCATTTTTGTTTTCTAGGGTGGTAGGTTTAGAATTTGAGCCTTGCCTAAAAAAGGCACTATGGGGGTGGCAAGAGCCTTAGCCAATATCCGGAATCCCAGGGGTGACAGGTGCAAGCCCTCCCTTGCGAAGCAGCATGGCTTGTCAAGCATGTCATCCCAGGCAGACAGACACTGGATCCCCTTTGAATGACACCAGACATTAAGCCAATTGTTAAAGCTGATCATCTTGTCTCTATATTGTGGCATCATTCTTGGTGAAGGAAGGATACTGCTCAGGGTCAGAGTCATACCTGCCTGGGCTACATAATCAGAGAGCTCCTCTATGTCTCTCTTCATTTAGTCCAGGGAGGTACGTCTCAGGTCGTTCACACCAGCATGGACAATGACTGTGTCATATTTGTACTTGCCGTGGAGTGACCCGAGTGCTTGTGTTATGTGGCGGATTCTAGCGCCCGATAGGCAGCTTACTGTGACCCTCTCCTTGTTCAGCCTGGTGAGTGGGACGTCAGTGTGTCTGACTATGGAGTCACCTATGACAAGTATGTTTGGTGTTGTATTTTGGCCTTAAGGGCTGTGACTGCTTTGCACACTGATTTTGTGGTTTATGTGTTGCTTGTGGGGTGTCTTGAGGTAGCAGTTGTTTGGGTGTCTGCTTTGGAGGCCTCTGCTGTTTAGGTAATTTTTTACTCGGAGCCTCCGAGTATGTCTTTGTGTGTTTGTGTTTGATTCAGTGGTGTGGTAGCATTATGTGAGGCTGGTTTTGTGGTGTGTGTAGTTGCCTTCTCCTCCTGTCTGGTCTTGCCAGTCCTGAGTTGAGAGAGCTCAGCCTCCAGTCTGGCTAAATAGCTGCATCTCTCGCAAGTATTTGTGTTATGTGGGAGGAGGAGAGGGTTGTCTGTGTTCTTGAGGCAGTTATAACATTGCCTCAAGATTCCCAGATTCACCAGCTGGACCGGAGAGGAGATTGACAACTGACCTTTGGACATGCTAGAATAATATTGGGAATGCCTTAATAATTGAAAACAAGGGCCAGTGGGGAGTGAGGGTGTAGTGCTTTTAATTTTTAGTGCTGACTTATATAATTGCTTTAGTGAGCAAGTGCCAGGTAACTTGAGTGCAATGTGTTACAAGTAACTAAATGCAAAAACGACAAACAGTAACTTTCTTTCAAGTGAAACAAGGAAATAAGTACAGTAAGCAATGCAGATATCACTAGTGATCCACAGAAGGGCTGAGAAGCCGCGTATTGGGTGGAATTAGCGTTCCAGGGAAATAACAAGCAAACAAACAACAAGCATATAAACAAAGCTAGATTCAGCAGGCCTGGATCTAGTCTATGCTACAGCAAACAAGGTGTACCAATTTCAGTAAGATACAGTTCAAATATTCAAGCACTATAAACCATTAACCAGAAATTCCCAGCTCAGAAGGGCAGAGTCCAGCCTCTTCTCCCACAAGAGTGCAGACCACGAACCTTCTTAATGTAAAATAACTGGCCTGAAGCCCAAGTGCCTAAACCAGAACTAATACACTTGGACACTGGGCTCTCAATCAGCAGTTCCCAACTTAGAAGGATGAAAGCTACCTGTCCTGCCACCACAGTGCTTGCCACAAACCTTCCTAATGTAAAACAACTGGTCTGAAGCCCAAGTGCTTAATCCAAAAGACTTAGAATGATAGCTACACTTTAATCAAGTTACTACCAAGCAGTAATAAATACAATTGAATACTTTAGAGAATGTCTGGATTAGTGCTCAAGTTACACAAACAAAGCTAGATCCAGCAGGCCCGGATCCAGTCTATGCCACAGCAAACAAGGTACACCAACTTCAGTAAGAAGCAGTTCAGATATGCATGCACTATAAGCCTAGAAATTCCCAGCTCAGAAGGGCAGAGTCCAGCCTCTCCTCCCACAAGAGTGCAGACCACGAACTCTCTTAATGTAAAATAACTGGCCTGAAAGCCCAAGTGCTTAAACCAGAATTAATACACTTTTAGAATAACAGACACTGAGTCCTCAATCAGCAGTTCCCAACCTAGAAGGATGTAAGCTACCTGTTCTGCCACAACAGTGCAGACCACAAACCCTCTCAGTGCAAAACAACTGGTCCGAAGCCCAAGTGTTTAAACCAAAAGGCTTAGGAATGAGTTACACCAAGCAGTAATAAATACAACTGAGTATTTTTAAGATGATTCAAAAGTAAAATGAAGTAGGTAGAAACACAAGTACAGTAAAAGCAGATGAAATTTTTTTTTTTTAATCTGAACAAGTGCTGAGATCAAAGAAACAGATTTGAGTGCTGAAACTAGAAAACTGGCTAGTTATAAGAAAAAAAACAAGCTAGAAGGCTTCCCTCAAACACAGAAGGGCTTGGGGGCTCAGAAGCCTAAAATAGTCTATACCACTTAACAGGAAAGGCAGGAAATAAGCTTAATTTTTTTTTGTCCGTTTCCCAGATGCTCTCTTTGTACACAGTAGGAATGCCTGGAATCAGAATATGATCTCACTGCACTCAGTTGAGTGAGCAAATGAGATGGGCCCAGAGGCAGGCTGAGGGGCGGGCAGTTTCAAGGCCACTAAGATTAAACACCAAAACAAAAACAGGGAGGGTGGCTGGGAATAACTGAAGAGCAGAGTTAAAACTGCCAGTTCAGTTAAATATTCCTTCAACACAGTTTAAATCAAATTAAATACTGTATTTTTCTTTTTTAAAAGTGCAGATAAAGGTACTTAACTTCTCTTATACGTCCAGTTGAATATAACCAAGTTCTTAGCCGGCCAAAGCTGAGGTTTTTAAGCAGAAAATATTTCACACTATACCACTTAAATAGGCAAGGACAGGAAATCAAAAAATGTGGCTACCCCCACACCTGTAATTACTAGCAAATAACAAAGAGCAGAGTTAAAACTGCCAGTTCAGTTAAATATTCCTTCAACACAGTTAGAGCAGAGTTAAACCTGTAGAATATCCATTTCTACATGAAGATCTCAGAGGTATCCAGGAAATTTCTGCATTTCAGAGTTGGAAGTGATTATTAGCAGTCCCACGTTGTTCCATTTATTCTCACCTTAGCCCCCAAGGTGTTTACTAAATGCCTGTTTGTGGTTGCTGTGAACTTGTACCTTCAGAAAGCCAGCATGTGCCCTTATCTGGATGTCTAGTTTCTAGCTGCCCATTCTTTACAACACCTTGGCTGAGTGAGTTTGTGAGCAGCTTGTTCAACTCTTTGAATAGCATTGAATCCAATCGAGTACCATCTATAGCCTGTACAATGTATTATGTTTATAGGCTACAGTTTGGGCACAGAGTTATGCAGATCAAGACTCCCCATGGACTGAATTCATTCTGCTCAGACTGAAGTTGTTTTTTTCCTTTCTTTCCATATTTTTCATAAGCATGGATTATCTCTGTCTCGGGATGCTGGGTCTCATGGTTGCAACCAGTACTCACTCTCTTCATGCAAGGTATTGTATGAGAGTTCTCCATTGGTAGTTTTAGAATGTGGATCTTCTAGAACAATAAATCTACATTTCTTAGGCTTGCAAGCACCATGTAACGTAGGGATACTAAAAAAAAAATTTCTTCAGCAGTCCTTTCTGCCTCCCCCTTCCCTGGGGGTGGGAAATTTCAGTGGTTGGGCAGACAGTGGTGTGTGTGCAGACAGTAGTTCATACATGAGTACTAGGCTAGCTGCCCTTTGGGCCGTTTTACGCCTAGCCAATTTCCCTCAAAGGTGAGAATAAATCCTGGTACTTGGCGTTTGTGATTGATGTAAACACCTTTTTGTTTCCTCCCAAAACACTGGGGGGAAGTATCTAAACTTACCCATGCTAGATAGCATGCATATTTTATTTAAGCTGTTGCTGCAGATCACCACAGTTCATTCTAACAGTGAATCTGAAGTTGTTAATCTTCTTCCTATTCATCACTGATGGGGTTCGGTTCCGAGCCCTCGGATCCGAGTCGGCCGTATACCAAGCTTGCGTGCACCAAAAACTCTCGAGCTAAGCTGCTACCCACAATGCCCTTTACTCAGTTACCTCAGATCTCGTTTGCCGCGCAGCCCTATACCAGCATTTCACCGAGCTCTCCAGCTAAGTGATATATTTTTCAAATTTTTATAAGTATTTCTGAGTTCTTTCTTGTCAAATTATTTTCCTCTAATTACTCACTCAGGTGGTACATACAGAAGTTGTTATGATCACCTCGTCGGCGCCAGTCCCAGCACCAACTACGGCTCCTGTCTCTACCTCGGCACCGACAACATCTTCGGAGCTGCTATTTACCTCAACTCCAGCTGTGACTTCGGCTCCGAACCCGTTCCCGGCTCCGATTATTCCCCTGCTGCCGGTTTCTAAACTGGAATCCTCTGTGCCATTTTTTAATACATCACGGACCCAGTACTCCCCTTCTGTGGAGGCATTTGCCGGACGAGCTTTCAGCCCCTTTTTGGACCGGCCTGATTCCCCCTCAGGGGCATTGGTAAGGTCGACCAGGAGCCTATCGGAAGTGGATGTGGTGCACCTCTTTGATCAGCTGCTGACCACCAGGGGACTTGCAGATTTTTCCTAAACCTCATTCCATTCCGGGTTTTGGGTCCATTGCCTCGGTGACCCCCACGTATTTTCCTCCTTTGGACCCCTCGTTTCCAAGGCTCATATTTTCGACGTCTACAAGATGACCCCTTGCCTCGGTGCTGACAACGACCATATCTGAAGCACCGAGGCCCCTTTGGGTGTCGGTTCTGTCGGAACCCACCCTTCCTCAATCTCATGCTTGGGGGGGGGGGGTGGAACCCACGGTTCCGGCAACGGTTCTGGTTGTGTCACCAGTTCTGTCTTTGGGTTCGAGGGTGACTATCGCCCCAGTTTTGCTTGAGGCTCCATCTCTGGGAGCGCACTGCGTGGACCGGGCTGTGACCCCGGTTCCGAAATTGTCTTCGGTTCCGGGCTCCCATTCCTCTTCAGGCGGGCCTGCTTTCTGGGTGAGGGAGAGGGTGCTTGCTTCAAGGAATCCTCCTACATTGGACAATACCACCTGTTCCCTCTGAGCTGCAGCTATCGAAGGCCACCCCCCCCAGAACTTCGAGAGGGCAAGATCCAGGAGACTCCTGTATAGGGTATTTCCCTTTCTGAGTCTTATTCGGATGCTCCCACCAAAGAAGCCCCTCAGAAATGGGCATGTAAGAGGAAACACGTGGACTCCCCAGAGGAGTCCCTCACAGAAGATGAGGGCTACGGTGATGGGGAAAGGTCCCCACGGTCCCCACCTGACGATGTCTCATTTGGAGACATCCTGGAAATTTTAAAGCAGAGGGGTGACTGGAAGCCCACCAACCCTTCCTCAGAGGAATCTGTATTCCTGCAGGCCTTCCGCTCTCGGCCTTCTACTTCTTGGTGACCCCCCCCCCCCCCACCGATGAGTTAGTCAGACTCATCATGCAGTGGGCATGGAAGAATCCAGACACCGTTGAGGCCATTCCCAGGCGATCAGATAAGATACTCTCCCCTCCAGAGGATCAACCTCATTGGTCTAGAGGTTTGCCAGTAGACGCTATGGTGGTGGCGGAGGCCACGAAAAAGGACCTTGTGGAGGAAAGTTCTGCTGTCCACCCACCCAAGAGTCCCGGGCGGTGGACAGGTTAGGGAAGCGAGTGTTTACTTCAGCGACCTTTGCTGTCAGGTCTCTGAACTTTTTGGCACATTTTACGAGGCTCCAGAGATATCTCATCACAGAGCTCTCTGGAACCCTCGCAGGTCAATTTCCGGATAGGGCACGTGATAAAGTTGCTTCCCAGCTTGCCACCCTAAAGTCCATTTCCAACTCGTCCATGAGATTGCTGTCCCATGCAACTGAAGGGGCGGCTAGAGCTGCGGGTGCAGACATAGTTATGAGACGCTACGCCTGGATGTGATTTGTGACCTCGCGGACTCCTTCAAATCTTCCTTTTTAAATGCCCTATTGAACCATCAGCTCTTTTCGGTTCTGAGATAGCAAGGTGCAAGCAGGACGGAAAGACCTTGTCTGCCGTGCGTCTACATTTTTCCAAACCTCAGCGCACCTTTTCCAGGGACCAGAGGAGTGGAAAGATGTGGCACAAAAAGTCTCAAGGTTATTTCCATGAGGCATGTGGTGAGGGCTCCCCCAGAGACAGAGGGGGTTCCAATAATGGAAGACTCCCCTTTTGGAGGAGAGGGGGTCCCCGAAATCAAGACTGCAGAGATTCTTTCTTAGGAAGATCAGTTCAGCGCTTCTGAAGCGCTGCCCGATTGCTTTCCTCTGGAAGCAGTTGGGGCTCATTTCGCTCTGCACTTAGCTGCCTGGCTCTTTATTACAAACGATCAGTGGCTGCAGAGAATAATTTCCAGTGGCTATCACATCCCCCTAATCTCTTACCCAAGACCTCCGAAATCCCTTCCCGATGTTCCACTCAGTTAAAGGGCAGAGGCAGCTTCTGAAATAAGAAAGCTGTCAAAAACAAGTCATCCAACAGGTCCCCCCAGACCAGTGCGGATCCAGGTTTTATTCAAGATTCTTTTTAGTGCCAAAAAAGACCGGGGACTGGAAGCTAATTTTGCATCTCAGCCAGCCAAACAAATCAGTGGTTCAAACCAAGTTTTGCATGGTCAAAATTCAATCCATCCTCCCTTTTCTTCGGGAGGATATGGGGATGTGCTTAATAGATCTTCGGGATGCGTGTTACCACATCAAAATGGACAAACACTCCAGGAGTCTTATTCACTTCCGGCTGGGAGCCAATCATTACCAATTCAGAGCCCTGCCGTTCGGTTTCTCGACTGCCCCCAGACTGTTCACGAAATGCCTAACAGTGGTCACAGCTCATCTGAGACTTCAGGGATTCCAGGTGTTTCCATATTTAGACTATTGGCTCCTCTCTGCCCCCACCAAGTGCCTCCTGGTCAGGGCTCTCCGCTGCACTCTAGTACTAGCGGAGTTGCTGGGCATCACCATTTACTGGGAAAAGTCCAACCTTCAGCCCTCACA
This sequence comes from Protopterus annectens, assembly GCF_019279795.1. Lineage (NCBI taxonomy): Eukaryota > Metazoa > Chordata > Ceratodontiformes > Protopteridae > Protopterus > Protopterus annectens. Next base: position 694,740,454 of record NC_056747.1, on the reverse strand, counting down.
ACAATTGGGATTCATAGGGGCAGTATTCAACACTCAAACAAGTCTGGTCTCTCTTCCCCCTCACAGGCTTCAGAGATTAAGGGCACAAGTCCATGTGATACTCTGTCAAAGGAAGGTGTCTGCAAGGGAAGTTCTTCAGGCTCTGGGGTCTATGGTGGCAGCCATCCAAATTGTTCCCCTAGCCAGATTACATATGAGATTGCTACAATGGCTCCTTCTGTCTCAGTGGTATCCAGTCTTCATCCCTGAGCTCACATCACCAACTCCTGCAAACAAGATCTCCTCTGATGGATGAGTACAGATCAAAATCTTTGGTGTCGCCCCTTTCAGGCTCCCCAACCCAGCGCCATGGTGACCACAGATGCTTCCCTGATAGAGTGGGGGGACCACTTCCAGGGAAAGTCAGTCCATGGCACGTGGTCCAGCATAGAGGTCAACCTATATATCAATATCCTGGAGTTAAGAGCGGTGCTATTGGCGTTGCAAACATTCCATCCGCTCCTTCCGTCAGGAACGATTGCTATCCAGTCAGACAACATGTCTGTCGTCTGGTACATAAACCGAGAGGGACCAAATCCTACACCCTATGTTGCGAAGCCATGAGAATCTGGCATTGGGCGATAGCCTCCAACCGCTTTCTGATCACAGCGCACATCTTGGGGAGCTCCAGCGTGATTGCGGACAAGCTGAGCAGATGCATCCTCCATCCTCATGAGTGGTGTCTCAATCCAAGTGTGACGGCAGAAATCTCCTGCCATTGGGGCCAGCCATGCTGCGACCTTTTCGCCTCCCCCTCAAACACAAAATGCAGCAGCTACTTTGCCCTCTTTCCCCCTCATGGGGCGTCACCGAGAGACGCTTTGACTCACGATTGGCTCGCGGGTCTCCTTTATGCTTATCCTCTGATCCCCCTTTTTTTAAGGAAAGTTATTAGGTTGAGAAGCGAAGTGATCCTCATTACCCCATTCTGGCTTTCTCAGGTGTGGTTTCCCTTCCTCCAACCTCACTTGTTACAACCTCCTTGGATCCTGGACCCTCATCAGGACCTCATATTTCACCCACAAGGGCTGAGTCCACCGAATCTATCCCACTCTCCAGCTAACAGCTTGGCTTCTCCACTTCTGTTAGTAGCCAGGCAGGAAATCCTGTTCTCATCTGTCCGTAATATTATTCTGGCCTTCCATAAACCATCCACCAGAAAACTTTACAGGAACAAATGGAAAAGATTCTCTATCTGGTTACATAATTGGATGCTAAATCCATTTTCAACTCCTGTAGCTACTATTCTTCATTACCTCTCTGAGATGTTTGACAATGATGCATCAGCTTCCACCATTCGAGTCCATTTAGCAGTTATTTCCAACTTCCATAATGGTTCAGATGGAGTCCCGCTTATTTCCACCCGACTTTGCAATACCTTCCTCAAGGGAATTTTCCATAGCAGACCTCCTATCAGGCAACCGGCGGAGGCATGGAATCTCTCCCGGGTTCTCCAGTCTCGCTCTCTACCCCCTTTTGAACCTGCTGCGACATGTGATCTAAAATTCCTGTCATGGAAATCTTTGTTTTTGGTGGCAGTCACTTCAGCCAGACTAATATCTGAATTGCAAGCCTTTTGCATCAAGAATCCCTATCTGACCTTCCATAAGGACAAAGTATCACTTTGTACTAATCCATCCTTTCTTCCCAAGGTGGTTTCCGACTTTTCTATTAATCAGTCCATTGAGCTCCTAGTATTCTTTCCAAATTATTCAAACAATGGAGAGTACTGTCTGCAATCACTGGAATGTTCATAAGTCCTTTTGCAAGTCGGACCAACTTTTCATTTCCTTTTCTTTTCCTAGAATGGGGTGTGCAGTATCTAAAGTTACTTTGTCAGGGATTGCATTACCTTCTCATATTCGCTTTCGAATGAATCTAAGCCTGCTGAAATCAAAGCTCACTTAACTAGGGCTATTGCAGCATCTGTTGCCTTCCACTCTAGAGGCTCCATGGATGACATCTGTGCAGCAGCCATTTGGGCTAATCCTCATGCCTTCATCAAGCGTTACAGATTGGATCTGATCACCAGGGGAAGTGCGGCCTTTGGCTCACTGTTTCTCAAGAATGTTCTTCCAGAAAGGTCACCCAGGTTATCCAAGTAACTTGGGAATCTGTCCCATCAGTGATGAATCGAAAGAAGATTAACAACTTTCGATAAAGTTGTTATGTCTTACCATAACGTTCCATCTGAGTTGTTGATCTTCTTCCAGTCATCACACCCTCCCACCGGCCCCCACCAAAGGCTTCTGGCGGATCTTCTGTGTCTTGTGGTGTTCAGGGTTTCTGCACAGAGATGGCCTCTGACTTTCTTTTTCTTCTATATGTTGCATGCAAACTCGATCTGAGGTAGAGTGAAGGGCATTGTTGGTAGCAGCTTAGCTCGAGAGTTTTTGGTGCAGGCAAGCTTGGCATAAGGCTGACACTGTTCCGAGGGCTCTTAACTGAACCCCATCAGTGATGACTGGAAGAAGATCAACGACTCAGATGGAACGTTATGGTCAAACATAACTTCTTTTTTATCAACATTAGTAGGCTTTTGTGGAAATCCATTTTTTGAAGACATTTGTGTACCAGCTACTAGGCCCTTTCTTAATGCATTTGAGAAATTCTGCAAGCTGCGTCTCAGTTCCAAATCAATATTTTTGGTGGCTACCATGATTGAGGGTATGATGTCCTTATATTCATATGTTGCAGTATTCATAACATGAGGGAGTCCGCCACCAGTTGTCTCGTACATCTAGCCAGTATACAAAAGTCTAACACTTCTGTAGGGTACATGCAACATAGTACTGGTCTTACGTCAGTCATAAAATGACATTGGGTATAAAGGGGATGTCAGCCTGTACCAATCCTCAGAACTTTTCTGCTGCCAGTCAGATCATCTTCTCTGGTTGTTGCTTGTCAGAGAAGTTGCAGATTCTGATCAGATAAGTGCCCCATTGGGGTTTCTTCTTATTGCTTTGTGTGCTACTGTTGTCATTGAGGTTGCAGGTCAGCTAGAAAGGACAAGTGTCAGTGTAAAAGGCAGATTCCACATGGACTCGCATGACCTTTGTCTCTCTTGCCTAGGCCCTAACCACAACCACACCTCTTGCTCGATTTGTAAAGCCTTTGTTCCCAGGACCCTGCATAGTCATTTAGCTTCCCTTAATTGGTACCTAGAAAAGCAGCACTTGCGCGCCTAGCATGTGATATGGAAGTTACATCAGGTCCTTCAGGTGAGCCGCTGATTAAGAAGGCCAGAAAGTCTAGACCTGACTTTCTCACTGCTCCTCCAATTCCAGATGTCTCTCCTGAAGCCACTGTTGGCACGGAGACCGTTTCAGAGTCAGTAGGCGAACTTTCCACAAGTACGGGTGTGGTGGCTGTGAAGGATACTACTAACACGTCCTCGGGGGATACGCAGGTATCCATTTCAGACTTAAGGGGGATTCCAGGCTCATCATTACTGAAGGTCTGTGTGGCATCCCTCAATGTATTGTTCGTGAAGATGTCCCTACCACTATTTCAGAGTGTATGCTGATGTCAGGCCCCTCATCCTTCCACCTCATGCATGGTCCACAAAAGAAGCCGAAACCTAAGCATGTCCTTCTATTCAATGTTGTAGTATTCCTTACATATGGGTAGTATTCTGCTACTCAACACAACGTTCAGCTTGCATACAAAAGCTTCAAACTACTTATTGGCTGTACGTGGGACATCATGTTGGCTCCTAGAATGTCAACCATAAAAGGGATGTCCACACATACAATCCTCAGAACATTTTCGCTGCCATTCGGAAAGGTTGACTTGCATGTTCGGTCTCCCTTTGGAAACTACGTTTTGTCTTTAGCTTTAGATAAGTACCCTGTTGGCGATTTATTTCATTGCTTCTGCCTTTTGTTATTGTTAGTGTCATCCAGAAAGGGCAAGTGTAGTTTTGGAAGGCAGATTCCACATAGGGATAGTCACAAGCTCTGTTTGTTTTGCTTAGGGCCTACCTACGACCATCTGTCCTGCTCTATCTGACAGGCCTTCTTCCTTAAGACTTTACGTAGTCGGCTGTCTGCCTTAAACCTGTATCTGGAAAACCAGAGGCTTAATCGTTTGGCTAGGGAATTGATAGAGGGTTCTGCGAGTTCCTCTGAGCCGTCCTTGAAGAGAAAGGTAGACAAAGATGGGCCTGAGTCCTTTTCAGCTGATACTTCTCTCTGACGTACTCCTTGAGGTTGAGGAAAACAAGGTTGGAGGTAGGGTCTGTCTCTGTGGTGGTGGAACTGCAATAGAAGCCGTTAGGAGTAAGTGGGGATCTAAGCACGTCCGAGGCTGTGCAGGTGTTCAGTTTGGATGATTTGGGTGAACCACTGCTATTTATTTCGGAGGACTCTGGAACTGGTCTAGTTTCCTTGCAAAATGAAGCTGCGAGAGTTAGGCCTAAGTCTAGCCTTGCTCCTGCCCTAGAAAAACCTGCCAAAATGAAATACAAAAAACTAAGCATTCCACAGTGCCTAGTAGTCCTATGTTTAGACTGGGAAGTTTTCTTGCAGGGTCTTATTAAGGCCTTGATAGCCCTCAGGCCTACGACTTAGACTTCTCCTATTTCTAGCTCTACCTTCTCCTTTTCCCCTGTGCTGCCTTCAGGTTCCCAGGAGTCTTTCCCTGCTCTTCCAGTCCAGGACTGTGATTCAGAAGGGTCTTCCTCAGATGAAGACTCTTTAGCTTACTCCACCCAGATTCCTTGTCCCTTGGAATATGCTTCTCCAGAGGAAGAGTCTAGTGGGGGAGATTCACCAATGGAAGAACTCTTTTGGAGAGACAGTTGATAAGATGAGAGAATTCTTCAACCCCTATATTACTATGTGAGTTGCAAACTGGCTCACAGGTTGAACCCACAGCGTGAAAGTAGCCGACTCCAAGTCAGACTGCTGGCCAGTCACGAGTGGAGTCGCACAGGGTTCGGTCCTGGGTCCTCTCCTGTTTGGTATGTACTTCTCTGAAGTCCAGGCCAACACGAAGAGAGACTGGCTGACAAAGGTTGCAGACGATTGCAAGTTGGGAACCATTATGAACTCCTCAAGTGATGTTGACATCCTACAGAAAGACCTCATTGAGACCAATGACTGGTGTCAAAACCATGGCCTTAAGCTCAATGCCAAAAAATGTCGTTATCCCCTTTGGGCAAAACTATTTCCCATGAATTACCACATCCATGGTAGTCCACTGAACACAGAAGGAGTTTGAGATCTGGGAACATAGTTTGACAGCAACCTCTCTTTTGACCACCACATTGCTACTGTGGTCAAAAAAGTCCTATGTGGCACATCTCATTACTAAGGGTTTTGCATCCAGCAAGAAAGAGGTCATTGTCTCCCTCTACTCTTCCCTCATTAGGGCAGTCATCAAGTACAGTGCCCCATTTGGCATGTACCTCACTAGACACCTGCAACAACTGGAGAGGCTGCAAAAGTACCTCACAAAGAGGATCCGCCTTAAACACTTGTGCTATATGGACAGACTCAAAAAAACTCCAACTATTCTCCGTCTCATATCGCCTACTTAGGGGCGATCTCTGTTTGACTTACAAAGCCATGTCTGACCCAGCTCTGTTAGAAATGCTAGATCTAAAGAAATCCCAGTCCCTCCGCACCACACGCTCCAGAGACCTCAACCTCATTACCACAATCAACAAAACGTGCTGGAGGGACAGGTTCATAACCCAGAGACTGCCCATGCTATGGAATAGACTTCCCATACATGTCAAGCAGAGCACCTCATTGTCTGTCTTCAAGAGAAATCTTGACGAGTGGATGGGAAATAGAAAATTCACCCTTGGGATCACTCCTATGGTTCTACTCGACAGAGGCACTGGCAGCTAAGTTCAGGTGGCACGATGCAAGGGTAATCCTATGAGCAAGGCTTGTAAAGGCTCCAGGGCAATTAGCCTAGTACACACCTATAAATCACTCCAGAGCAGCAATGAAACCAAACAACAATAGAAAAAATTTTAATGCAGTATCTTCAGGAAACCAGCACTGTATTCAAAATAAAAAAAACTCCAGTTAGCGCTTTCATCACTTCAGTTGCACTCATAGAGACTTCTTCAGACTGAGGTTCACTGCTCATTCTTCCCTTTTTTAAACTAAAATCAGTCGCATGATAAAACAGCAGACCTCCATCACATGATCAAACACAGTGCTCATACTCAACATAATACATTATAAAACAGTTTTAAATCTACACAAATATAATACTATAATTAATGCTTCAGCCTTTTTCTTTTTAAATGCATAATAAATTCCTCTCTGTTGTTGAGACCTGGTGGGAAACATGCATTTAGTTTTACTTTCCAGCAGTATTCAAGCCACCCTAGTTCTTCTTCTATATTCACTATATTAGTCACATGTGCTAGTGTTTCTAGCACTAAAAACTTAAAATTAACTTTGCATTTTTTCCTGTCCTTTCAAGATTTGATTATGTCCCTCACTGTCGGTTATGTGCCTTGTTCAACACACAAACTATTTGTAGTCGGGCTATTTTTGTCACTAAATTCTTTTGCTCTCGATCTCCATATTCTGAAATGGCTTCAATAAGCCATACAACTACCAATTTTCCAAAATCGCTCTCAATCTCCATATTCCGAAATGGCTTCGATAAGCCATACAACTACCGATTTTCCAAAAAAAAGTATGGATAAAGACAGAGACAGACTGCATAGGTCTAAAACTGCCAACGATGCTACCGTTAAGCTAGTCGCCAGTCCACCGGCACTCATTGAAGCGCTTTTGCAGCCTCTGATACCCACTGCTACAGATTCGCAGGCCTCTACTGAGATCCATTTGGAGTCTGGTATGCCGCAAGATGCTTCTTCGACTAAGGAACCTGTGGATGCCTCTACTTTGGATGGGTCCGGAGCCGCTGTGCAGACACTGGCTTCTGAGGGTGTATTCAGGCCTTCCAATTTTCATATTAAACTGACAACTTCGTTTCAAACCAAAAATACCGAATTTCTCATGCCTGGAGTTCGCACTATGCCTAGGAAACCGACGACCAAAGCGCATTCTCAGGCCCACATGCCACAAAAACAAATGCTTAGAATGGGTGAAGACCTCATTATCCTAATTAGGGGAAGTCCACCTTCCCCCTCAAAAAGACAAAGAACTGATTTTACTTCTGATTCTTCAGATCAGGTGTCTGATAACTCTGATCCTTCTGATTACCAGGACATTATTTACCTATGAGGATTCTGATTCAGAAGATTCCATTCCCTCAGCTTCCCCTCCAGATTATTTTTCTTTTGGTGAAACCCTGCATACCCTTAGAGAGCATTTCCGCTGGGAGAGCCAGGATTACTCTGTCCAAAAAGAAACTCAGGGAATTTTTAAACTTGCCTCCGCACAAGCCTCTAGCTATCCCTCCTGTTTGGAAAGTGTGTATGATGTCTTCTAGGAATCCATCCTTACCCCTGATACTCTGCCTCCAGCTCCCAGGAAATCTGACAGGTACAAGAGTACCTGACGCACACAAATTCCTCTTTAAGAATCCCACTGCGGATCCAGAGACCATTTCCCAGGGACCTAAAGACATTAAGACTACAACTGCCAAAAATCCTACCCCTTTGGACAGGGATTCTAGGGCTTTAGACAGATGGGGTAAGAAGGTATACACCTCTGCTACTCTTGCCATTAGGGCTTTAAATTGCCATTTTCATATGTTAAAGTATCAGCAGCATATTATGGAGCTAATTAATCAGAAAATAATGATGATTCCTGATTGTGCAGAACGCAGAGTTGATGCATTTTGCTAACCAAGTTGATAAACATATTTTGCAATGTGGGTTTGATGCCTTAGAAGCATCTTGCAGGGCTGCTGTCACTGGGTCTGTTCTTAGAAGGCATGCTTGGCTTAAGGAATAAACCTTGCCAGATCATGTCAAAGCAAAATTACTAGATACACCATTAAACCAAGAGCATCTATTTGGCAATAAAGCAGAAGTCCTCAAAAGGATGGAGGAGAAAGCTAAATATATGCAAACTGATAAAGATTTCTTACAAGTACAGCCACCTAGATTCAGTAGGCATTGGCCTTCTAAAAACTGGTCTTTTCCAGTCCCTTCCAGGCCTTCTCAGTCCAAACCCTGGGGCAGCAGACCACCAAGACTGCAGTCTCAGGTTATGCACAGATCTAAGCAACGGAGTGCTCCCACATCCAAAACAGGGAGTAGTAAGCCGCCATCCTATGGTAAAATTGTACAATGACTTATCCTTAACTCTTACAAGCCTTGCCCAAGTACTTGCACCTTTAGGAGGGAAATTTGCCCTGCCTGCCAAAAACTGGGAGTAAATTACCCAGGACAGATGGGTCTTAAACATTGTTTCCCAGAGCTACAGATTCCACTTCCACTCTCTCCCAACCCTAAGCAGATGGCCAGACCTCCCCCCAAACCAGTGGGCAGAAGCCCAAACGCAAGTACTTTCTTTTCTCAGTATCAAGGCTATTCAACCTGTCCTAGCAGAACAAAGGGGACAAGGCTGATGTTCTTCGTGTTTCGCTGTTGCAGTCATTACATTTGGGTAATTTGCTGGCAGGTTGCCCTCAATCGGCCTGAATAACAAAGTCTTGGGTCCTGCGTCAGTTGCTGTCTCGTCTTCCATGACGTCAGGTCGTCAGGGGTGTAAAACATGCAGCCGACACCATTTTATTCAGTCTTTCTTGCCGCATGGTGCCCGAAGCAGAAGCAGTTCGCAAGTGCCGGTCGGCCGACTCCTGAAATTTTCGTACTCGAGTTTCAGAACCAAAGTCTTCAAACTAAAGCTAAGTACCCTGTTGGGGAAACTTTTTCTTGCTCCTTACCAATGTCATTAAAGTTAATAATTGCATTACTTGTGGGAAGCAAATACCTCATAAGGATTTTCATTTGAACTGTAAAAGATTTCTTGCAAGTGCAGCCACCCAGGTTCAGTAGGCACTGGCCTACTAAAAATTGGTCCTTTCCTGTGACCAACAGAGCCACTCGGGGCAAATCCAGGCTCTCTAAAGGCTCCAGATACCAATCACAAGGTTCTTACAGGTCAAAGCAATGGGGTCCTCCACCTCCAAATCCTGGAGGAATCAAATCACAACCCTACAGTAAGCAGTCTCAATGACTTTCCTCTACCATCACCAAGCACTTATCTTTTGGCAGCCCCCTCGGGGGGGAAAACTAGCACTTCATGCTCAAAATTGGCAGTTAATTACCCAGGACAAGTGAGTATTAAACATAGTATCCCAGGGGTACAGATTTCATTTCCATACTTTGCCAATTCCAAACGGATGGCCGGATCTGCCACAAAACCAGTGGGCAGAGGCCCAGAAACAAGTCATGTCCCTCATGGGTATGGGGGCTATTCATCCGGTTCCAGAAAAGGAAAAAAGGACAAGGTTTTTATTCAAGACTTTTCCTAGTACCCAGAAAAGACGATTCATGGTGTCCAATACTGGACTTGTCGATTCTGAACACGTTCCTGGACATTCCAAAATTCAAAATGCTAACTTTACAACAGCTACTGCCTATGCTAGGCAGGAATGCTTGGTTAGTAACTCTAGACTTAAGAGGCATACCTGCATATCCCAATAAGGGAATCATGCAGAAGATACCTCAGCTTCAAAGCAAGTTTTTTGCATTACCAATTCTCTGCACTGCCCTTTGGCTTATCTACTGCGCCCAGGGTCTTTACAAAGTGCCTGGCACCAGTAATTTCATTCTGCAGGCAAAGAAGCATTCAAATTTATCCTTATCTGGATGATTGTCTCATTCAAGCAGAGGACAAGGACACTCTTCAACATCTGACATTTGTAAAAAGGCTTCTAGCATGCCTAGGGTACACCATAAACGAAAAGAAATCCCAACTGGTACCCTCTCAAATAATTACATTCCTGGGTGCAAGCTTGAATACAACTGCCCAGATGGCTTATCTCACGCCAGACAAACAAAGGCAACTGACAACATACTTCAAACAAATGGCAACAGAAACCCAGTTATCTGCAAGACAAATTCTGCAGGCTTTGGGGTTCATGGCATCCTGCATTCTACTAATTCATATGAGAGCCTGCATACGAGGAAACTTCAATGGTACCTAAAAAGTTTATGGAGTCAACATTGTCACAGCCTGGAAACAATGATTCCTCTCATTCCCTGCCTACAACAGGAGTTTCTTTGGTGGGCAGAGACATGTCACCAAAACAAGGGACTGTCATTCACTCTAACCCCTGCCACCCAAACCCTAACTACAGACGCATCAGACTATGCTTGGGGGGCCCACCTGGCAGGGAGATGCATTCAGGGCAAATGGAGCCCAAACCAAATGCATCTGCATATCAACCAGAAAGAGATGCTAGCTGTTCAGAATGCTCTGACAACCTTCAAGGACTTACTTCATCCAGGACAACTACTGATAAAGATGGACAACACAGTTATGTGGTACATAAGCAGGGGGGTACACATTCCTACCCCCTTTGCAGACTAGCCATGGCTTTGAGGAACACAGCCTTGACTTACCAAATACATCTTCAAGCTCAATTCCTGCCAGGAAAGCAAAATACTGTGGCAGACAACCTAAGCAGAAATCTTATGGACCCGCACAAATGGAAACTGGATCCACAAATCTTCAGCATGTTAACACAGAAATGTGGGAGCCCAGACATAGATCTATTTGCCTCTCCCCAAAATTATCAGGTGGACAAATTCTGCACAAGAACTCGTGACAAAAAAGCATGGAAAGTGGATGCTCTATCCTTCAGCTGGAAAAAACTATCGGTCTATGCTTTTCCCCCTCTGCCTCTACTCTCCAAGGTCTTACTAAAAGTCAGACAGGAAAAAACAAAACTGATCCTAATTGCTCCGGACTGGCCTCGCCAGCACTGGTACCTGCTTCTAAGGAATATGCATCACCTTCCTCCATGGTACTTGCCTCAAATACCTCATCTTCTGTCTCAGCAGAACTATCAAATTCTGTACTCTCAGCTCCAAACTCTGAATCTTGCAACATGGCTAATCAACTAATTATTCAAACAACACATCTCAGTAAATCTGTGAAGGATGTCATTTTGGAAGCCAAAAGGCCTAGTACTAGAAAATCTTATGCTGATCAATGGAAGAGATTCTGTGCTTGGAACCAATCACAAGGAATAGACACAACAAAGTCCAATATTCCTCAGATTTTACAATATTTGACTGAGATGCTTGACAAGGGCCTATCTTTTTCTTCAATAAAAATCCATGCCTCTGCCATCTCTGCTCATTACAACACGGAGCCTCCCCTCTTTTCACATCCACTGTTTAAACAGTATCGTAGAGGGGCCAAACATTTAAGGCCTCCCAGAAGAGCACCAACTCCTGCATGGGACCTCAATTTTGTGTTGGAAAACTCACCCTGCTTCCTTTTGAACCAGCAGCTACTGTGGATATAAAATTTCTGTCTTGGAAAACAGCTTTTCTTTTGGCAGTCACTTCAGCAAGAAGGGTTTCAGAACTACAGGCTCTCATGGCAGTGGAGCCTTTTATTATATTTTACCTGGACAGGGTGTCCCTCAGGACCAATCCTTCTTTTATGCCTAAGGTGGTATCCAGTGTGGCTCTTAACCAGGTTATTCACTTGCCAACATTTTACCCAAATCCGCAGAACAAGAGGTAGCGGATTCTGCATTCATTGGATGTACACAGACAGCTAAGATTCTACTTAAATAGGACCAAATCTCTAAGAAAGTCTGAGCAACTACTGGTAGCATTTGCTGCAGGGTCAGAGGGGAAGGCTATATCAAAGCAGACTATTTCTAAATGGATAAGCCACTGCATTCGTTTTTGCTATTTGCACCATGGTAAACCTGTGCCCAAGGGGATCAGATCACATTCCACCAGGGCTGCCTCTACTTCAGCAGCTTTTCTCAGAGGGGTCCCAACCAAAGAAATTCCAGATGCTGCTACTTGGAGCTCTGTTCATACCTTCACAAAGCATTTTCATTTAACTCTCTTCTCCAAATCCAGGGCAGGCTTTGCCACTGCAGTCCTGCAGGGCCTTATAGCCGCTCCTAATGCTGTTTAGTTCCACCCTCCCATCCATAGCTTTGGGATTCTACCCAAATGTAATGACCGCAACAGTGAAACACAAAGAACATAGTACAGTTGTGTACACTTACCATAAATGTAGATGTTCGAGTGTATTCACTGTTGCAGTCCGGGTTACCCACCCGCCATCCCCCTTTCTATACCCTTTCTTTCCTTCACTGTACTCAAAAGCCTTTGTGGTGTATTTGCTTTTAGTTGAAGTTAAAGTTTGTTTCTAAAAGTGCATTTATATATTTACTGTTTATTTATATATATATTTTTGCTCCCCATTTGGGGGGGCACCTGACATCTGGGGCAAGAAAAACTGAATAAAATGGCGTCGGCTGCATGTTTTATAACCCTGACGTCATGGAAGAGAAGACAGCAACTGACGCAGGACCCAAGACTTTGTTATTCAGGCCGACTCAGGGTAACCTGCCAGCAGATTACCCAGATGTAATGACTGCAGCAGTGAATGCACTCTAACATCTACATTTATGGTAAATGTACACAACTGTACTTTTCTGGTACCCAGAAAAGAAAAATCTTGACATCCTATCCTGGATCTGTGTATTCTCAACACCTTTCTGGTGGTTCCAAAATTCAGAATGCTAACTCTCCAACAGCTGCTTCCTATGCTAGCCAAGGACTCCTGGCTAGCAACCCTAGACTTAAAAGAAACTTATGGAATCTTGCAAGAAATACCTACGTATCAGTTCTCTGCACTTCCCTTTGGCTTATCTACTGTGCCCAGGGTATTCACAAAGTGCCTAGCTCCAGCCATTGCATATTGCAGGCAGAGAAGAATTCAAATTTACCCATACTTGGAAGATTGTCTGATTCAGGCGGACAGTCAGGAATTGCTACTACAGCACCTGGCATTTGTAAAGAGACTTCTGACTTCACTGGGGTATACCATCAGTGAAAAGAAATCACATCTGGTACCCAGCTAACAGACTGTATTCCTGGGAGCAAGCTTGAACACAACTTCCCAGATGGCATTCCTCACTCCAGAAAAACAAATTTATTTGACAAACTACTTCAATCTGCTGGCCACCAAAACCAAAACCCGGCTATCTGCAAGAAAAATACTGCAAGCCCTAAGGTTCATGGCTTCTTGCATTCTACTAATTCCATATGCAAGACTGCATATGAGGAAACTTCAATGGTACCTAAAAAGTCTCTGGTGTCAACATTCTCCGGACCTGGAAACAAAGATTCCTATCATTCCTTGCCTAAGGACAGAGTTACTTTGGTTGGCAGAAGCCTGAAACCACAACAAGGGACTCCCTTTCACTCTACCCCCTGCCGCACAAACCCTAACAACAGATGCATCAGACTTTACATGGGGGGCTGACATGGCAGTGCAATGCATTCAGGGCAAATGGAGCCCAAAGAAAATGCACCTGCATATCAATCAAAAAGAAGTGTTAGCTTTACAGAATGCTCTGACAGCCTTCAAAGGCCTTTTTCTTCCAGGACAACTATTGGTAAAGACAGACAACACCACTGTTATGTGGTTCATAAACAAGCAGGGGGGGAACTCATTCCTACCCACCCTGCAGATTAGCCATGGCTCTGTGGAACACAGCCTTGAGCAACCAAGTCCACCTGCAAGCTCAATTGCTGCCAGGCAAACTAAATTCACTGGCAGACGACTTAAGCAGAAATTTCATGGACCCATACGAGTGGAAACTGGAACCCAAAATATTCAAGCTTTTGAGGAACAAGTGGGGGCACCAGAGGTGGACCTCTTTGCTTCCCTTCAGAACTATCAGTTGAGCAAATATTGCACCAGAACTCCCCACAGCCAAGCTTGGAAAGTGGGTGCCCTGTTCTGTACCTGGGAAGGCCTCTCAGTCTATGCCTTTCCCCCTCTGCCCCTCCTCTCGAAGGTTCTACTAAAGATCAAACAGGACAAACCAAGAACAATCCTGATTGCACCAGACTGGCCACGCCTGCACTGGTACCCTCTTTTGCGCAGTCTGACAGTAGTGCCACCATGGCACCTGCCTCAGACCCCTCCCCTGCTGTCCCAGCAGGAGGGCCAGATTTTGTACCCTCAGCTGCAGACCCTGAACCTAGCAGCCTGGCTCATTCTCTGAACTTATCACCAGCAACCCTCCGTAAGCTGGTGCTGGATGTCATTCTTGAGGCAAGGAGGCCTAGTACTAGAAAATCCTATTTGGAAAAGATACTGTTCCTGGAGCCAGACTCAGAGAATGGACACAACTGTGCCCAGCTTACCTCATATACTAGATTAGTTAACAAAAATGCTCCACAAAGGCTTATCTTTTTTCTTCAGTTGAGATTCATGCCTCTGCCATCTCAGCTCATTATAATACTGAGCCACCCCTTTTCTCTCACCCTCTGGTCAAACAGTTTCTGAGAGGAGCCAAAAATTTAAGACCCTCCCACCCCAGCCTGGGACCTTAACTTTGTATTCGAAAAGCTCACGCTTCCACTCTTTGAACCTGCTGCTACAGCAAAGTTAAAATTCCTCTCATGGAAAACAGCTTTACTTTTAGCCATCACTTCAGCAAGAAGAGTGTCTGAATTGCAGGCCCTTATGGCCGTGGAACCCTTCATTATCTTCCATGCAGACAGGGTTTCCCTCGGGACTAACCCATCATTTATGCCCAAGGTGGTATCTAGTGTGGCTTTAAACCACTCCATTCATTTGCCAACCATTTTCCCTAATCCTCAGAATAAAGGGGAAAGAATTCTGCACTCCCTGGACATGCACAGGCAGCTTAGTTTCTGTCTGGACAGGACTAAGCCTCTCAGAAAATCCAACCAGCTTCTAGTCAGCTTTGCTGCAGGGGCAGAGGGCAAGGCCATTTCAAAGCAAACCATTTTTAAATGGATAGCACACTGCATCAATTTCTGCTACAAACACCATGAGAAACGTACCCCACATGGGATCAGAACACATTCCATTAGGGCTACATCAACCTCTACAGCATTTCTCAGGGGAGTCCCTACCAGGGACATCCTGGAAGCTGCAACCTGGGGCTCTGTGCACATTTTCACCAAGCATTACCACTTGCCTATCTATTCTAAATCCAGAGCTGGATTTGCCACAGCAGTCTTACAGGGCCTTATTGCCAGCTCTAATGCTTCTTAACTACCTCCACCCATCCTCAGCTTTAGGAATCAACCCAAATGTGATGACTGCAACAGTGAAACCCAAAGAACATAGTACAGTTGTGTACACTTACCATAAATGTAGATGTCCAAGTGTATTCATTGTTGCAGTCTTGGTTACCCTCCCTCCAGCCCCCTGACTTCTCTTTACTTCTACCTTTCTTTTTTGTTTGGAATATTTTACATCACTGGTATTTGCTTTTTGCTGGGGGTGTTCCATACCATGTAATTGTTTTCTATTTTTTGGGGCTCCTGACATCTGGGGCAAGAAAAACTGATGTAATGGCGTCGGCTGCATGTTTTATACCCCTGACGACCTGATGTCATGGAAGAAGCGACAGCATCCGAAGCTGAAATCCCAAGACTCTGGTATTCAGGCCGACTGAGGGCTACCTGCAGGCAGATAACCCAAATGTGATGACTGCAACAGTGATTACACTCGAACATCTACATTTATGGCAAGTGTACATAACTGTACTTTTCCCATCAGGCCTCAATAATAGAGAAGAATTTATTATGTATTTAAAAAGAAAAATGCCGAAGCATTAATTATAGTATTATATTTGGGTAGATTTTAAATTGTTTTATAATATATTATGTGGAGTATGAACACTGTGTTTGATCATGTGATGGAGGTCTGCTGTTGTATCATGTGACTGATTTTAGTTTAAAAAAGGGAAGAATGGGTATTGAACTTCAGTGTGAAGAAGTCTCCGTGCGTGTAATTGAAGAGACAAACACACCTATGAATTCTTCCCTATTTTCAGAGGAACAGGAGAGATGTAACTTATTTCAAGTGGAGGTCCCTCCAGTGCTCCCTGCCTTCATGAATACCTTTGCATCATCTTACAAGACCCCAGATTCACAGGCACTAGCTCCAAAAATACCTGACTGTTTTTATAAGGTCCCTAAAGATAGCAAATGTCTTGGTGTCCTTCAGTTGATCATGCTGTGGTGTCTATCACCTCAGATAAATCCTTCTGGGTTGTTTCTTCCACAAAGTTGCATCCCTCAGACAAAGAAAGTAAAAGTTTAGAAAGGTTAAGAAAGATGGTTTACACCTCTTCCACCCTGACAATTAGAGCCATTAATTACCAGACTCACATGTCTAGGTAGTCTGTAGCTTTGCTCTCCCAAGCTTCTTAGGCCCTGTCCCAGCTTCCTGACTCAGAAGCTAAGTCCTTATCTCACTCTCTTGGCTGCATCTTCGCAGGGCAATAGGCGTTCCATTAAATACAGCTATGCTGCTGTAGAAGCTTCCTGCAGAGCTGCAGCTTCTGCTTCTGTTCTTAGGAGATACTCTTGGCTGCGTCTGCAGGCTCTCCCAGATGACATAAAGGCTCCCTTTGGCAAGTCTGCTCTTTTTGGTAAGGCTGCTGCAGAGCTTTTTAAAACTCTGAAGGAAAAAGGTAAGGAGCTCCTGGATTTAAAGCACTTGCTAGTTCCTCAAAGGAAAAAGGTAAGGAACTCCAGGATTTAAAGCACCTGCTAGTTTCTCCAGTTCCTAAATTTCATAGGAACTTCCCTGCTAAAACTCCTTTTATTAGGAAACCCTCTAGGTCTACTTCTTCTTTTGCTCCTGCTGGATCTAGTTCATGGAAATTTGCTAGGAGAGCCCTCAGCCTAAAACTGTGACTTCTGTTCCAGCAACCCTTTTGCAGTCAAGACAAGGCTCTCTTTGACGTCCAACCCCAACTTCCAAGTCATACTCCTCTCTCTCTCTCTCTGCCTTTCTCTTTCCCTTTCCACCTGAAAGGAGATCAGACAGGATTCTTGGGTGATATCCATTATTCAGAACGGTTACTTCATGACTTGGAAGTCTCTGTCCCCCTTTCAGGGGATTCCGCAACCTCCCTCAGAGCAACTGCATCTGTTTCCTCAGCTGCTATCTCAGCTTGTTTTCCAGGGCACCATTCAACCTGTCCCTTTAAGTCAGATAGGAAGGGAATTTTATTCCAGAATGTTCTTGGTTCCAAGAAAAGATGGTCCTTGGAGACCCATTTTGGACCTCTCAAAGTTGAATACCTTCCTGGTGGTGCCTTCTTTCAGGATGCTATCCCTACAGTCTCTTCTCCACCTGGTTCTTCCTCAAGCATTCTTAACTTCGCTGGATCTCAAGGATGCTAATCTGCATATTCCTATTCACCCTCATTTCTGGAGGTTCTTTAGTTTCTCAGTGGGTTTTTGGCGCTTTCAGTTCTCTGCCTTACCTTTTGGTCATTCCACTGCTCCAAGGGTCTTCACAAAATCTCTAGCCCCAGCTATTGCTTTCCTAAGATTAAAGGGTCTCAAGTTTACCCTTACCTGGACAATCTGCTTTTTCTGGCCAGCAGTCCAGGTCTTCCGCTACAACATCTAAATCTAGCTATTCCTTTTGTGCAAGGCTTTGGGTTCACAATAAATTGCAAACAATCTGCTCTGTCACCCACTCAGGATCTCACTTTTCTGAGGTGCAGGTTCAGGACAGACTTGATTATGGTATTTCTTCCTTCAGAGAAAGATCTCTCATAGCTTTCATGGAATCACTTCTAGCTCTTTCCTCCATCCCTGCCAGGGATTTCCTGAGACTTCTTGGGTTCATGGCCTGTACAATTCCCATATTGCTTTTTACAGAACTTCACATGAGGAAGTTCCAATGGTTTCTGAAAACAGTCTGGTTCCAGCATACTCATCCCTTGAAAGCAGAACTAGGTTGGTGGGTGCAGCAACTCAGTCTGAATCCTGGGTTACCCCTTCAAATTCCTCAACCAGTACAGGAACGTTTTACAGATGCCTCAGACTTGGGATGGGGTGCAACCTTTGCTTCCACAAAAGAGACCACAGCTCTCTCTGTTCTGAGTCAGGCAGAAGTAAGAACTGATTAAGGACTCATTCATAAGACAGAAGAGGTCACTTAAGGTTAATCACTTGTTAACAGAGGGGGTGGAGCTAGGAACTAAAATTTCTATTTAAGGAGTAAACTAAAACATTTCAGAGCTTTACCAGAAAGGCTCATCCAGACTCTGCTACACTTTGCTGTGAAGGAAAGGTTAGTTTGTTTTTATTTTTTGTATTACTGTATTGCCTTTGTATATTTTGAATACTGTAGTTTGTTTTATTTACCTTGTGTTTTGCTTGCATTCTGTTTTAACAGCATATTAAAACTTCAAAAGAGACCACAGCTCTCTCTGTTCTGAGTCAGGCAGAATTTTTTCCCGCTCTCCCACCCATTTAAGTTGTCTTGTTAAATACCACTGTCTTTCTAGTTGCCTGCCTCTTATGTTAATCTGACCATATATCTCATTTCTCTCTACTTTCACTGGCTTATGTGAGTAATCACAAAATCATCATTTTTGAAATCCCACCCCTTCAATTATTTAAATTTATTGGCCATCCTACAGTAGTATTTCATAGTACCAAAATACAAAAGTGACCACCCCTTTCAATCCATCTTGCTGTTTTAAAAATAGTAACTCTCCACTAAACCTTAACTTTTTAAACAGGTAAAACTCAAGTTACCTACTTTCACATCTAACTTCTGTAGTGCACACTGTAGAGTGCATTCTTTTCAATCTTACCTTTAAGCATCCCTTGACTAGCACTTTCTCGAATACCTGCTGGAAAGCACTAGGAAGCCTTAAACTCATACAAACACTGAACTCTCCTTGTTAACAAGGAGAAATTAATAGTAGGCACTAAACAGCCTATAATTGCAAAGTACCTTGCTAAGGAAACAGCTCCTATACTTTACAAAGAAAAAAAAAAAAGCCCCAAACCAGGCATGTCCAAGGGTCAGCTTCCGGTGATTTCTCCTGTCCACCTGGTGAATCTGGACATACTGGGGCAATGCAGCAATTGCCTCATGTACACAGACAACCCTCTCCTCCTACCACCCACACTACAACCTGTGAGAGATGCACTTACATAGCCAAAATGGAAGCAAAGCTCTCTCCACCCAAGATTGTGCTAAACAGTCAAGAGGAGAAAGTTAACACCTACACTACACCTCAAGCAACACATAGCCCTTCTAAACCCGCACCACCAACACCCACATATAGCAACACTAAATTCACATATGCAGAGGCCCTTAACTGTAACCTGCCCAAGCAACAAAGACCTCTGAAGCTGAAATGCAAACAAACACCAATCACAACCAATGTGTCACATAGTTCACAACACCAGTGTGCCACCCAGCAACAGCCCCTAAGGCAAGACAATGTACCTAACACTTTAGTCATAGGTGACTCTATAGTCCGGCACACTGATGTCCCTCTCACCAGGTTGAATAAGGAGAAAATTACAGTCAGCTGCCTGTCGGGTGCCAGGATCCGCCACATAACGCATGCACTCAAGTCACTCCACAAGTACAAATATGACTCTGTCATTGTCCATGTTGGAGTGAATGACTTGAGACGTACCTCCCTGGACTACATGAAGAGACATGGAAGAGCTCTCGGATCATGTGGCCCAGGCAGGTATGACCCTAGCCCTGAGTAGCATCCTGCCTTCGCCCAGAATGATACCACAATATAAGGATAAAATGATTGATTTCAACAATTGGCTAAGCTTATGGTGTCATTCAAAGGGGATCCAGTATTTGTCTGCCTGGGATGACATGATTGACAGACCACGATGCTTTGCCAGAGATGGTCTGCACCTGTCGCCCCTGGGATTCAGGTTACTGGCCAAGGCTCTTGCCACCCCTGTAGTGCCTTTTTTAGGCAAACTTCAAAGGACAAAACCACCACCGTAACAGGCACAAGCATGCAAAATCTGAAGGTAATGCAACTCAATGCTAGAAGTCTAAACCTCAAAATGCACTCTCTCGAGGCACTCCTAAAAATGGAGAACATCGATATCTGTGCAGTAACTTAGACCTGGTTCAAGGCTCCAGAGAGCACCCCTGCAATACCAGGCTACAACTCTTACCACACTTTTCGGCCACCAAACCAGGACTGAAACACTAAAGGTGGAGGAGTGTCAGTATTCACCAAGGATATTCACACCACCAGGCTAGTTGGCCAACACAATGTGTCTGAAATTCTCCAAGTGCAACTAACACTAGGTAAGACTGCAATCCAAATTGTAGCTTGCTACAGATCCCCCACCATACCCCAAGATTCTCACTACACCTTTCTAAACATACTGGAAAATATTAAGATAGAACCAAACACCCTAATACTGGGTGAGTTTAACTACCCTGCCATTAACTGGGAAAACTACTCATGTCCCAACACCTTTGTGCAACGGTTCTTGGAATTCATAAATTCCAACGCCCTGGATCAACTAATCCATAGTCCCACCAGGGCTCCAATATCCTAGACCTGGTCATTACCAACATGGGAAATCAATGCTCCATACCTATGGTCACCCCTCGTTAGTCAGGTCTGACCATAAGCTAATCACCCTTAACATCCACATCCCACCCCACCCCCAGTAAAGAAACCACCATAAAAACTTCTCCAAAGCCAACTTCATGCTACTCAAGTCAGAAGTGACAAACTTCATGACACCCATGCAGACGGGAACTGAAAGTTCAACTGCTGAATCCTACACTAAGGCACTGTACGAGCACATCCACTCATGCATGAATCGTGCCATCCCAAATAGAACCAAAATGCTCTCATCCAAAAAAAGGAAGCCAATCTGGTGGTCCCCTGCCATAAACAAACTTTACAACAAAAGGAAGAAACTTTTGCAGAAAAGAGGAAAATCCCAGGATGCAAAAAACTCCCTTACTAGCCTCAGTAAGAAACTGAGATGCCTCATAAAATCCTCCAAAGCTAGTTACGAAAATAAAATTGCCAAAGATTCCAAAGTCAGCCACAAAGCATTCTATAACTATGTCAAGAATCTAAATGGCAACGCTCAGATCTGCTCTGAGCTAAAACAGAATGGCATTAAATATACTGATCCGAAGGATATTGCCAATATCCTGGCAGATCGATTCAGTGCCAACTTCACCCCCCTCTCACCCCCTAAATGGCCCATCGCAATACCGGAAGATTGCCAAATTCCAGTAATAACGGCCACACAGGTACAAAACGCACTCTCTAAAGCCAAGAATACAGCATCCATGGGACCAGATGACATCCCGGGCTGTGTACTACATGAACTACAATATGAACTGGCACCTCACCTAAGTGTCATGTTTAATCATAGCCTCACCTCAGGTTTCGTGCCCACTGAGTGGCGCAGAGCTACAGTTATCCCAATCCACAAGGGGGGATCCACCTTGGATCCCGGAAACTACCGTCCCATCAGTCTGACGAGCCTTACCTGCAAGGCCATGGAGTGTATTATCATGGAACTTATAAACAAAGACATTGGCAACCTTCAAACACTGGACCCCACCCAGTTTGGGTTTGTGAAGGGCCGATCTTGTCTCCTGAACCTGATTGACTTCTTTGAATCAGTCTCCAGAGCCATGGACAAGGGTAAGGTGGTCCACACAGCCTATCTAGACCTTGCCAAGGCCTTTGACACCATCCCCCACTCTGGAATCATAGATAAACTTACTAAGTTGGTTATTAATCCCTATGTCACCCAATGGGTTGCTAAATGGCTTACTGATAGAACCCACACTGTAAAGGTAGCCGACTCCAAATCCAGCTCCAGACAAGTGGAGTACCTCAGGGTTCAGTCCTGGGGCCGCTCTTGTTTGGCATCTACTTCTCTGAAGTACAGGTCAACACTAAGGGACTCTGGCTAACAAAGTTTGCAGATGACTGCAAACTGGGAGCCATTATTGAATCTGCAAATGATGTGGATACTCTACAAAAGGGCCTTACAGAAACAGGTGCTTGGTGCCAGAGCCATGGGCTCAAGCTCAATGCCAAGAAATGTATTGTTATCCCCTTTGGGAAAAGACATGTATCCATGAATTACCATATAGGTGGCAGTACACTAAACACAGAAAGTGTGATAAGAGACTTAGGGACACAGGTGGACAGTGGTCTCACCTTCGATAACCACATCGCCACAACAATCAGAAAATCCTTCTATGTGGCACACCTCATCACAAAGGGCTTTTCATCCAGAAAAAAGGAGGTCATTGTCCCACTGTACTCATCCCTCATTAGATCCATTATAGAATACAACGCCCCATTTGGTATGTACCTCTCAAGACATCTGCAACAACTGGAAAGGCCTCAGAAATACCTCACTAAAAGAATCACAGGCCTAAAGCAGATGCCCTATGCTGACCGCCTTAAAAAACTCCAGCTATACTCTGTCGCATATCGTCTACTCAGAGGCGATCTCTGCTTAACATACAAGGCCATGTCAAACCCAGAGCTGTTGGACATGCTACACTTAAAGAAATCCCAATCCCTCAGAGCTACACGCTCCAGGGATCTAAACCTTGTCATCACAATAAACAAAACATGCTGGAGGGATAGGTTCCTGACCCAGAGACTCCTCAGACTCTGGAATAGATTGCCCATACATGTCAAGCAGAGAGTGCCTCTTTGGACCTCTTCAAGAGGAACCTTGACAATTGGATGGGAGAAAGGAAATTCACCCCAGGATCACGTCAGTCACCCTGATAGACAGGGGTACAGGAAAGTAAATAATGTGGGAAGAAATCGCCAGGGAATTGTTATGGCTAGGCTTGTATAGGCCCTAGGGCTGATAGCCTAGTACCAACCTATGAACCTATGAACAAAGGTTCAGGGGCTTTGGTCCCCCTCTCAGAGGAAAGAACACGTCAATATCAGGGAAATGAGGATGCTGATTCTAGCCTTACAGACCTTTCACCCTATGTTCCTTCCAGGACCCCTCACGATCCTCACAGAAACACTATGGTCCTTTGGTACATAAACAAGCAGGGAGGCACAAAATGTCATGTTCTTTGTCACTTAGCCATCAAGGCATGGGAGTTGGCTATTCAGTGCAACGTCTCACTGCATGTAGTGTACCTTCCTTTGGCTCAGAACTTGGTGGCAGCTGCATTAAGCAGATCCATGATGCAGTCCCATGAGTGGATGTGTCACAGGGATGTGTTCCTGGATCTAGTTCACTGGTAGGTTACTCCAGAGATGGATCTATTTGCCTCCCCTCAGAATAGACAACTTCCTTTTTTCTGTGCTAGGGTCCCTCATCCTCAGGCTTGGACGGTGGATGCCCTATCGTTCTCATGGAAGGGGATTTTTTTATGCATTTCCCCCCTTTCCATTAATTCAGAAAGCCCTGTTGAAAATTCAACAGGCGAAACCAAAAATCATGTTAGTGACTCCCTTTTGGCCAAGACAGCATTGGTTCCCTTTTCTGCATTTCGCCAAGGGCCATCACTACAGGTTACCTCACCAGATGGACCTACTCACTCAGGACAAGGGCTGTCTAATTCACCCACACCTGCCATCTGTTCACTTGACCTTGTGAGTGATAAACTTTTGATTCCTTTTAGGCACCTTTTTTCTAAGGATTTGCTTTGGGTTTTGCAGGAGGCCAGGAAACCCAATAACAGGAAGTCTTACATTTCAAAGTAGACAAGATTTTCTGTCTGGTGCCAAAAAAGGACCCATTTTGGAGGATATTCCCTTTGGTGTTATCTTACCTGTGTGAGTTACTTAACAGTAGTCTTTCTTATTCTTCTATTAAGGTCCACTGTTCTGCCTTGTCTGCTTGCCTGCCCTTTTGTCCTCCATTGACTTCCAGGCTGGAGGTTAAGCTTTTCATAAAAGGCATCCTACACATGAATCCTCCCAAGGAATACTTTCCTCCTCCTTGGGATCTTAATTTTGCCCTAGAGAAGTTGAGTTAGGCCCCTTTTGAACTGTAGCGGCCTCTGCTTCTCAAAGGTTTTGTACTTTGAAAACAGTACTTCTGGTAGCTATAACCTCTGCTAGAAGAGTTTCTGAGATCCAGGCATTAATGGCTTCACCACCATTCCTAGTTTTCCATAAGGACAGAGTTTATTTGAGAACCAATCCGTCCTTTATGCCTAAAGTCGTTTATGCTCTTTCCTTAAATCAAACTACCCAATTGCCTACTTTTTTGCCATCTCCACAATCTCCTAGTGAGAGAATTTTGCATTCCTTAGATGTGCATAGACAGCTTAGATTCTGTCTTGACAAAGTTAAGTCTATCAGGAAATCTGATCAATTATTTGTGTCCTTCCATCCCAGGGCTCTGTTTTTGCCTGTTTGAAATATCTTTTCATGGTTTTCTAAGGCCATTGTGTTTTGCTGTCATTTTCATGGGAAATCCTTATCCTGTTCTGTTAAGGCCTATTCCACTAGGTCTGTGGCATCCTCAGGGGCTTTCTTCAGGGGGTTTGGATACTCAGTAAATTTTGGCAGCTGCCACTTGATCTTCTCTCTATACTTTTACAAAGCATTACAAGCTAGATTATTTTTCTAGGGCCAGAGCAGAGTTTACCAGAGCAATCATGCATGGATGTGTGGAAAATGTTTTTGCTTAATATCTCCTTGTTCCTTCCCCCTCCCTGGGTTCCCTTTCAGATTTTGCAT
Organism: Protopterus annectens; assembly: GCF_019279795.1. Classification (NCBI taxonomy): domain Eukaryota; kingdom Metazoa; phylum Chordata; order Ceratodontiformes; family Protopteridae; genus Protopterus; species Protopterus annectens. The sequence goes on along the minus strand of NC_056747.1, from coordinate 694,715,755 downwards.
TCTCCCATATGTAAAGAATACTGTAGCATTGAACAGAAGGACATAGAATAGTTCTGTAAAATCTTACCATAACCATAGATGTCCTTCTGTTCTATCTTCCAGTATTCTGTCCCACCCACCTTCCCCCTACATCTTGCTCGTTATATTTGGATGACTGTCTCCTGGCTCTCCCTTTGGAGTTTTCCTCATTGGGCTACTTTATTTTGAGGATTGTACATGTGGATGTCCCTTTTATGGCTGACGTTCTAGGAGCCTACATGTAACGTCCCAATGGTTACTGTAAGATTTTACACAACTATTCTATGCTTCTCCTGTTTCCCAAAAACAGCCTGCACATTGGCAAGACTTCTCCCATCATTTTGTTTTAATGCTCTCATGGCTCTGAGACAGTCTTTGGGTCTCTCTTCTCCATCCCTTCCTCCTGCTTCTCTGCACAAGAAGATTGCTGTGGAGATTTCCTCAGATGCAGATGATTCCTCTGGGGATGAGTCTTTGGGATAGTCTGCCCAAATTTCATCACCCTTAGGATATGTTTCCCCAGAAGAAGAGTCAAATGGCACAGATCCACCAGGAGAGGATATTCCTTATGGAAACTATTGTTAAAATGAGGGAGTTATTCAAATGAGATTGTTCACAGGTGCAAGAAATTAAAAAAAAAAAAAAAAAAAAAAAAAAAGAAAGTATTATGACCTTCTACAGGTGGATTCCCCTTCCCCATCTGCCATATACCCCCCCCTGTACTGCCGGCATTTGTAGATGCTTTCTCAGCAGCCTGTAAGTGCTCTGACTCCAACCTCCTGTCCCTAAAAGGCCAGCCAGGTTTTATAAGGTGCCAGAGGATTCCACATTCCTTTTTAAATGTCCCTCTGCAGACCCTGCAACAATTTCTGTGTCTGCTGATAAGGCCTCCAAGATGTTGCCCTCCACTTCCCTTCTCCCATCAGCCAAGGAGAGTAAAGTTATAGAGAGGTTGGGAAGAAAGTTTATACTTCTGCAACTCTGGCATTTAGGGCCATAAACTACCAGACTCGTATGGCTAAGTATTCCTTAGCTCTTCTGTGTGACGCTTGTAAGTTAATTTCAGAGCTACCAGATTCTCCTACAAAAGCTCAGTTATCCTCCATACTTGAGCTCTTCTGCTCAAGTTACACACCATTCTATTAAACATAACTATGATGCAGTGGAGGCATCAAACATAGCTGCTGCTTCTGGGGCAGTTCTCAGGAGGTGGTACTGCCTCAGACTACAGCCCTTGCCAGATGATATAAAGGTAAACATTATGGATGCTCCCTGGACAACAAGGAATTGTTTGGTACTTCTGCTATAGAACTCTTCAAGTCCTTATAAGAAAAGGTCAAAGAGCTGCAAGACCTAAAACGCATTTTTGTGTCCCCCATTCCAAGATTTCAGAGGAACTACCCCTCTAAAACACCCTTCCTTAGGAAACCTTCCAGTTCTCAGTCTTCCAAAGGAGAAAGAGATACTAGAAAGCAATTTTGAGCCAAGTCCTCTACATCTTCTCCTGCTGCTCAGAAACAGCCCTTTTTGGCTAAGCCAGGTAGTCTGTGACTACCTACCCCCTGGCAGCCAGACTCATCTTTTCTTACACCTTTTCTTTTCTCTCCCTGCTTGGAAACGGATCACCCAGGACTCTTTGGTCCTCTCCATTATCCTTCAAGGATACTTATTGGTGTGAAAAACTCCACCTTCCTTCAGGGGTATACTTCAACCTCCAAAAGCACAGCAGGATTTCTTTCCCCAAGTCATTTTAGTCTTCTCTCTCAGAGCACTATTCATAAGGTGCCACCTTCACAAATTGGGATGTTTCTGGTCCCTGGTGGCCCATCCTAGACTTATCCCGCCTAAATACCTTCCTGAAGGTTCCCACTTTTTGCGTGCTATCCCTGCACACACTTTCCCCTCATCATTCCTCAGGCCTAAATGGTGTCTCTGGACATAAAGGATGCTTACCTCCACATTCCCATTCACCTTCTGTAGCCTTTTGCAGACTAAGGACTATTGAAACTTTTTTGTACTTGTGCTGTCTTCTTGTCCAGATTCATTCTCCAGACACACTTCAAGAGAATCTGCTCTTCATGGTGTCTCTGCTAGAGGGTCTAGTATTCACTGTCAACAGTCTACCCTGGCTTCTTCCCAAGACCATGCCTTTCTAGGATGCTGAATCCAAACAGACAGAATGTTGACTTCCTTACCCCTCAGAAAAGGTTCCGTCTCTTACTATCGACATCCAGGTCCTCTTGTCTCTTCCATCCCTGACTACCAGGGAGTTTCTTCGCCTCTTGGGTTTTATAGCATCTACTGTTTCTATGCTACCACTAACCAAAATGCACATGAAGAAATCCCAAGTCATTGGTAGTTTTGGGTGCAGCACTCTCATTCACTAGAGTTTGTGATACCCCTTCTCCCCTGCTTGAAAAAGGAAATGAACTAGTGGATTCAGCAGGTTACCTTGAATCGAGGCTTACCCTTACAGCTACCCCTTCCCACTCAGGAGCTGTACACGGATGCTTCAGGCTTGAGATGGGGAGCAACTCTGGCTTCTTGGAAGGTGAAAGTGATGTGGTCCCCCTCCCAAAAGAAGGAACACACAAATATAAAATAGATGAGAGCCCTTATTTTCGCTCTACAAATCTTAGTACCTTTTGTCCTTCCAGATGCCCTGAAGTGGTTCACAGGCTACCCCACAGTCCTTTGGTATGTCAACAAGCAGAGGGTTGGGGGGAGACCAAGTCTCATCTCCTGTGCAGACTGGTTCTCCAAGCTTGGGAGTTAGCCTCTCAGAGTCAACTCGCCCTCCAAGCTGTTTATATTCCTTCCACTCAAAATGTTGTGGCAGACACCTTGAGCAGGCCCATGACTCAGTCCTATGAGTGAATGTTACAGAGGGATGTGTTTCTAGACATTATCCATCAGTGGAATACTCCTCAGGAAGATCTCCTCACCTCCCCCATGAATAGACAACTTCCAAAGTTCTGTGCCAGAGTTCCCAGTCCTCTGGCATTGAAGGTGGACACCCTGTTCTTTTCTTGGAAGAGGATGTTTCTCTCTGCATTCCCGCCTTCCCGTTCCTCCAAAAGGTCCTGTTGAAGATACAACAAGAGTAACCAAAAATCTTGTTGGTGAACTCCCTTTTGGCCAAGACAGCATTGGACCCCCTTCTTTTGCATTTAGCCAAGGGCAGTCATCACAAGTTACCCCACAAGGGATCTCTAATACACCCACAGATGTCAACCCTGTTACTGACCCTGTGGGTGATCGGGTTTTGATTCCTTTCATACACTTTTTTTCCTGAGGTCGTACTGCAAGTTCTGCAGGAGGCCAGAAAACTCAATACTAGGAAATTCTATATTTCCAAATGGAAAAAGGTTTTCCATCTGGTGTCTTTCTAAGGATCTGCAACCACTGCAGGTGGATGTTCCAGTGGTTCTGTCCTAACTGTGTGAATTATTGAAGAGTGGATTGTCATACTCTCCAGTAGAAGCTCATCTTTCCACAATCTCAGTATCTTGCCTATGACTCCTTCCTTGGCCTCAAGACTGGAAGTTAAACTTTTCCTGAAAGGCGTCCTACATATTAGACCACCAAGAAAACAGTTCCTCCTCCTTGAGATCTAAATTTTGTACTCTAAGAACTTACCCTGGCTCCTTTGGAACCCGCAAGTTCTTTTCTACAGCACTGAACCTGGAAAACAGTTGTTTTTGTGGCCATCACCTCGGCTAGAAGGGTATCAGAATGTCAGGCACTAATGGCTTCATCCCCCTTTACTGTTTTCCGCAAGGACAGTGTTTCCTTACAAAGCAACCCCTCTTTTATGCCCTAGGTGGTGAATGCGTTGTCACTCAATCAGTCCATTCATCATCCCACCTTTTTCCCATCTCCTCAGTCCTCTAGTGAGATGATTTTATACACACTGGATGTGCATAGACAACTCAGATTTTATTTGGACAAAACCAAGCCTATTAGGAAATCTGATAGTCTTTGTATTTCCTATCACCCTATTTCCACTTGGATTTTCAAAACCATTTCCTTTTGATATGTGGCCCATGGAAAAACTCTTGCCTCCCCAGTTAGGGCACATTCCACCAGAGCTGTGTCCTTTTCTGGTGGCTTTTTCAAAGGTCTAGACACCTACTCTATTTTAAAAGCAGCTACCTCGTCCTTCTGTACACACTTTCACTAAACACTATTTAGCATTTCCAGGTCTAGAGCTGGTTTTTCAAGGGCTGTTCTGCAGGAATTTGTAGAGAGTGCTGCAGCCCCTCTGCCCAATTTTTCTTTTGCATGAGCTTTGGTATTCTCCTTCATGTTATGAATACTGCAGCATATGAACAGAAGGACATAGAATACTTGTTTAAAATCTTATCATAGCCATAGATGTCCTTCTCTTCTGTATGTTGCAGTATCCCCCCCCCCCCACCTTCTCCCTGATGCTCGCCTGTATGCTGGTTGTGTTTCCTCAACTTTTTTCAGGCTGGTGCTCTTCCTGCGGCATTCAGTTCTGAGGATTGGTACTTGCTGATGTCCGCTTTATACCCATTGTCATTTTATGACCAATGTAGAACCAGTACTGTGTGTGACATTGCACGTACCCTGCAGTAGTGTTACTTTTATATACTGGCTGGAAGTACTCCCCCATGTTATGAATAGTGCAACATATAGAAGAGAAGGACATCTATGGTTATGGTAAGATTTTGCACAGCTATTCTTCCTTATTGGTACCCGGTCAGTAGACAGAGCTTGGAACTCTATCTTGTAAGTTACAGAGAATGAGCCTTCCCTTATCATATATAAAAGATGTTCAACAAACACATTGCCTTACTGGCATTCAGGGAGCAGTGCCCTGCACCTTCTTCTGGCAGCTTACTGAAGCGCCGAGTCCCCCCCCCCAGGGTTTAAGTAGTGTATTCCATTTTTTTTTTCTGTTTGAGAAGTTGTATGTGCTTGAGATTTTTCTTTATCTGTGCTATAAGGGTTATACTGTTTATTATAAGCCCCATTTGAAAGTTTTGACAGGAAAATTTGTTGATTTTGCAATTTGGTCTTTGGAAACTGCTTGATTATTTTGGTTTGTTTTATTACTAGTAACAATTGATTTACCCGTTACTTATAATCTGCAACACAATATCACTGTAACTTAGGTTTGCATAACTATTTAGGGCGGACGCGGTGGTGCAATGGTTAGCGTTGCCGCCTCACAGCAAGAGGTTCTCTGGTTTGATCCTTGGCTGGCGTGCCTTCTGTGCGGAGTCTGCATGTCCTCCCTGTGGTCATGTGGGTTTCCTCCCACATCCCAAAGACGTGCTGTAAGTGGATTGGACACACTAAATTGGCCCTAGGCGTGAGTGCTTGTGCTTGTGTGTGTGTGTGTGTGTGTGTGCCTTCTGTGGAAGGTTGGGCGCCGGGCTGGCAACTCGACACCATAAAACTCCAATGCCAGTCTTGAGCGGATAGGTGATCCGCTGTGGCGACCACTAACCGGGAAAAGCTAAAAGAAGAAAAAGGTTTGCATAACTATTTCTTTCTGAGAAACAGCTGTCTTGTGCCTCAAAGACATTACTGATGCTAGGCAAGGAATATAGAATTGTTTAATAGTTTGCCATTGAATTTGAGAACAACACAGTAAGATCAAAAAGAATGCATTAGTTATATGACTAATGCAATTGATATAGAATTTCCTAAAATATTCAGTACCCCCCCCCCCCAAAAAAAAAAATCATTGCACTGCATGGACCGTGGAATAGAGAGCATTTTCAATGCATTCTTTTACTGTGCCAGTATCATAGAGTCATGTTTGTCAAATTAGTATTTTGCTGTAATTTAACAAATCTTGAGATTACTAGAATGTCAGGAAATTACAGAAAAAAAACATGCCACAAGATAGCTGTTCCTCAGAAAGAGTTACGTATACCTAAGTTACAGTAATATTGTGTTGTAGATATTGTAAGGGGTAAATCAGTTGTTACTAGTAATGAAACAAACCAAAATAATCAAGCAGTTTCTGCTATTTGTACCCAGAAAAACTAATTAAACTGTTTAAATAAATAAGTAAATCTTCCTACTACTGGCAGAGGGGAAGAGATTTATATTGGAAGTCCCTTCCTTTCCATTATGAGCCATCAGTTGTGCTTGATTCTACTAGGGTATCTAAGTGCAGTGACTGTTTTAACACCTTTGCTGTAGTGTGAGGGGAGGGCACTATCAATTTGTTTTGCACTACTAAAGAAAACCCTGAACAAAGACCTGTAGTTTGGCTACTTTTCTGGCTGTAGCTTGATAACTTCTAAGTGTAGTGTAAAAGAAGCTCTGAGCCAAACATAAAGGGGGGTGATTTGAGACAGAAAAGAAGCAGCCCTTTTACAGAAGGTGTAGAAGATGACAGTGACTCATACAAATCCCATTATATATCAGTGGCATGGGAATTCACAGTTGCTTCCTTATGTGTGGCATGAGTTATACAAAGCAGACTTAAATGCATTATGGGAATGAGAAAGGGTTGAGGAAGAACAAGATCACTTTGATGCATCATGTCTCATTGGTAACCATGTTGTGAAAAACAGGCTGAAATTACAAATAAAGCATTTAGAGTGATTTTGAGGTGTTAAAATAGGTCAGGAAACAGAGTGAAATAAAATCAGATTTTTTTTTAGTTCTAGGGTGGAATTTTATTTTAAATTCCTCTCTTTTTAACAGGTAAGTGGAGAAGTACTATTTATTTTATATTTGTTTACTGGGAGAGTCTGACTGGGCATGAATCCCATTTTCAGGGAAGGTCCGGGGAGAAAAGCTCCACAAAGAATAGTACAGTAACTACAATACACATGTAGATAAGAGTATAGTATAGAGACAAGTAAGCTAATAAAGTTTGTAGCACATTAATATACTATAAGGAACACACTATCTTACAATACAGTATACAGTTGTAAAGATCATTTAGTTCTGTCATATGCGTACAGTGATCTTTGTGTGTCATCTTTACTTCGTTATCCTGTATTATCTCTCTATTTATTGGTGCATGATCTGAAATAGTTATTGGATGTGTATCAAAGTTGTCAGTTAAATGGATATGTTCCTGTGAAATAAAAATGTTATCAAGTCTGTTCCAGTTATTGTACTTTGAGGAATATGTAAAGTCTCTGATTTCCTGCTACTGAACTCACGTCTTTTGTACCAAATATTTTCATAAATATTTTCAGAAATCTACTCCCTTTTGTATATGTTCCCTTTTAGGCCCCTTAGATACATTTTAGTCAAATTCCAGACCCACCTACAAGTAAAATTCTCTGCTGAAAGCTGATTATTTCTCCCAAAGTTTTTTTAAGCTCCAAAACACCAATTATAGGTGAAATATAAGTACTTGCCAGTATAATCCTCATCCCTTGCCAGTAGCTCCTTACTACTACAAATCTGCCATTATTAGCTTTTTTTCTCTCTTCAGTCACTATTGGAGCTCCTTTAGCATGTAATATAAGTACTCCTCTTCTCTTTTGTCCCTGATATTCTGCAGAATATCCGTCTTGAAGTCCTTTCTTTATCAAATTCACATGCTGAGCTTTTTGCAAATTTGTCTCCTGTAGCGTTGCTATTTGCACTTTGCATTTCTTAATATACTTAAGTATTCTTTCCTTTTTGTCTATACCTGAGACCATTTGCATTCCAAGATAATATGGAAAGTAATGCCATTATGGTAAGAAGTCATTATTCTCACCTATTATATATGACAGCTTTTTAAATATCTATTTCCAGCTTTTGTGATATATGTGCCAGGAATACCTCATAACCTATTAATGTAATAAACCTACACAGTTATGTACATCTTCAAATAATCTCATTTAACTCTCCTGATAAGAACATTCGTGCCAAATAGCGACAGCTGCTAGCACAGGCCCTAGTTAACCTGAAATTGAGGTGATCCATGCTAAGATGTATATTATTGTTTGTATTTCTACTTATAATAATTGGTGTTTGCTCTTTTTTCTTTGTTCCCACGGCCTCAGATGTGAACATTTTTTGCATACCTTCAGAAATCCTTAACTTTTAATCTTGACAAAAACAGTGTTCTGTCTTTTATTACCCTATCATCTTGCCTCCATGGAACAGTAAGAGAAAAAAAATATTCCTCTGTTGCATTCTGAAAGACAAATTGAAACATTTATTGCTAAAGAAAAACCTTTATATTCAGTGTTCTCATATTTATTTATTTCCATTTAAAATTTGTTAGAGTAAGTCGGGGGTCTTAATTCAGATATTCACCTATGCAGACGTTAGAGAAAACATATCAGCTCTACATATATTATGATCTGTGCGCTTTTACACCCCATTTGCCGCCTCAGCAACTCAAGCTTACAAAACATGTTTTATCTAGCTTTTCTTCTCTTTTTGCACTGTAATGCTTACATTTCTTAATATCAAAAAGAAGAAAGAAGAAGAAGACTACGACAAAGGGCATCTGTTTACTTTAGTAACTGTCATTTATCACAACAACTGTCAGTACTTCACATTAAAATATGCAGTTTATCTTATGGGGCGGCACAGTGTGCAGCTTGATAGCATTGTAACTTCACAGCAAGAGATTCCCGAGTTTGGTTCTTGGCTGGGATGCTTTCTCTGTGGAGACTGCATGTCCTCCCTGTGTTTCTATGGGCTTCCTCTGGGTGCCACAGTTTCCTTCCACATTTCAAAAACATGAAACAGGTGGTGGATTGGACACGCTAAGCTGGCTGTAGGTGTTTGTGTGTATATGTGTTGTGTGGAAGAACCACCTTGGCAAGGCTAGCCACCTGGCAGCATAAACCTTTGCTCTAGATTGCCACTGATGAAGTGGCACCCCAACCCCATGTGTAAAAATGGGAAAAAGGAGTGATGGATAGATGCAATTTATATTGTGCGACATTTTATAGAAATACTATTGAAAATAAATTGATTTTATTATTATTACATTTTTCCATCTTCTTCCGCTCTTCTCAGAGTCTTTCCACACATTAATTACTTGAAGCGGGACAAGTACCTTTCAGTTCCTCACAAGTTTAACAAAGGCAACAAAAGTCCACTCTTTCCACTTATTCTTATACAGGCATATTTCACAAATGCAGCTGATGCTTTACAGTCTCACATTTATTCACTAATTTCCATGTTGCTGGTCGTCCTTCTGTTCATTTCTGTCTCCCATCTCCAGATTCCAGTTCAGTTTCACAACACTCCCAGTTCTTCTGGTCAGCATCTGTGTGTTTTTTTTCTATCAAACATTTTCCTTTGGAACAGTGGAAAAGGTTTCACTGGCAAGTCTCTCAATGTGATTCATTATCATAAGAATGTGAAGCAGAATCCCTTTCTGCTTGATGGTTTATTTTTTGTTGGACAAACTTTAGCATTTCCTTCTTAGCCTGTTCTGCATCAAAAAATGACTTTGATCCTAAAGGAAAAAAAATATTCTGAAGAAAGCTGGGTATAACAGCTTAACTCTCACCTACATGTCATCATTACCCTGATTACTAGATTAAATTTATTTCTCTTCTGCCTGGTATACAGTGAATAATCATTTCTACAAGCACTCTACTATTTCTCCATCTTTTAATACTTTACCCTTTTGCCACAGTTTTGTCAGAATCAACTCTTTCTGCTGGTAGGTTTACATCTTTACCACAGTAAACTCTCACTTAACCAGCACCCATGGGGTGTAGTTTCTGGTTGCTTGAGAGTTACTGTTAAAAACAGACCTGACAAATACTGTACCCTGTACTATACCATAAACACTATATTGATTTGATTTTAATATTGAAATATAGTAATTAAAAGCCTGGCTGGAATAATATTTTAAACATATTTCCGCTAGAAAGTGTAGCATGCGGAATGGTTTTCAGTGGCATGCTGAGTGGATTTGAATTGAATAAGGAGAGAGAGTGAATGCACGTATGAAAGCAGAAGCAACTGTGTGTTGTGTGACAAATCGGAGAGATGTATGAAAGCTGAAGACAGTGTGATCGGAGTGAGAAAGAGTGAGTGAATGCATGTATGAAAGCAGAAGTGAAAGTATATGAGAGATCGAAGAGATGTATGAAAGCTGAAGAGTGTGTGTGTGTTTGTATGTGTGCATGAGATTGGAAAGAGAGAGACTGAGTGAATGCATGTAAGAAATCTAAAGAGACTGTGTGTGAGAGATCGGAGAGAGAATGTGCAATCTGATGCAAACTGACTGAGTATGGAGCGAGTGACATTTTAGCAATTTGATTTATTTGGTTTAACTTGTTCTCATGTTGGGAAGAGGGAATTTATTTATATCTTCCTTTTTAAAACTCTAAAAACGTAAGGTATTTTTCTATAGGGGAAAAACAAAGTGTGACACATTAAAAACTGAACTGTTCATACTGTACTGTATTTCTTCGATTTTTTTTCTGGTTGCTTAAGTTCCTGTTAACTGAGAGTGTACAGTAGTAAAAGTCTTGGCTGCTTTTTATGGCCATATTTGGAGGATACACATAGGTGTGCCCTTTCAATTAACAGTTTCTGCTGTGGATTACCAGCTGAGTTGCTTATTTGTGCCTTCATATAATTAATACAGTCTGTTCCTTCTAGTTTCTATGGTACAGCAGAAAATCTTAGATTTTTCTTATGTATTCTACCCTCTAATTCTGCCATTTTTGAACCATCTCTTCTTGAGCAGTCTCATATTTGGCCAGACATTTCTTTAGTTCGACGTCTGATGTTTGCAGTTTTGTCAGCTCATCTGAATATCTATTAAAAGCTTCTTCTGTTTTCTCCATCTTTTAGTTATTTAAGATTATATACTCCTCCACCATTTCACTTATTTATTTTATCAGCACTGAGCACATTTGACTTATTTTTTCCTCTAGATTACTGGAAGCTTTGCCTCTCACCAAAGCTGGATCTTGAATTGATTTTTGTTGAATAGCTGCAGGATTCTTCCCAGTCAGCATTTTGTCTTCACCTTTTCTACACAATGTCACTGGAGGGAAAGCTGTCACGTAAAAGCTCTCCAAATGTCATTCATGTTGACACTGAACCCATCACTCATAGCACGAAGCAGACGCATATAACCAGATATGCTGAGGCACTTATATGTACACTTACTAAACCCCAAAGACCTCCTAGATGAAGCCTACATAAATGCCCGTCTCTATAGGAAACGCTCACCATAGTCTCCCATTGTTTACAGCTGCTCGAACTGCCAGCTTGTGTAGAGGGTGGTACCACTGCAGGTCATCTAGTACTATACTACTAAACACACTCTCACTTTGACCCTTAAGTGTCTCTCCTCTACCCCTTCCCATCTAGAAATTGTTTTTTCTTGCCTTACACAGCATAGGCTACATTCAGACCTGCTGAATCCAGGCTGTTTGGTATCATTATGCCCTTAAACCAGCCATCTTACATTACAAGGTTCTCCCTACACCCTTGTGGCAGAACTGTGTAGCCCAGGACCCATCTGAGTTGGGGATTGCTGGAGGAAGGCTCAGTTTGGGGCTTTCCCACTGGTAGTTGTTAAAAACTGTTTAAATTCACCTGTTTATAAGCCTTGCTTTTACACTGGTTTGTGCTCAGTTTACCAGAGTTGCTCAGTGTTTGGCATCTGCACTGAAATCTAAGACATCCACTGAAAAAGAAAACTGAATAGTAAGTATTTTAAGCCAGCACTGCACTTTAACTGTATTTAATTGAATCACTGCTTCATTTTAGTTGTTTGTGACTACTTTTCACTCTGCATTTATAAGTTGTTTCATTGCCTTGTATAGCATAAGCTAGAATGTGAAAGTGTTCAATCTCGACGTTTGTTCTTACACACGGGTTTGGAGCCGATCATCGGCTCAGAGTCGGCCGCATTGCAAAGCTCTGCATCGTAGAGAAGCTCGAGACCAGACTATATCCCACAATCCTCCCTGCTATTCCTCAGATCTAGTTTGCCGCTGCAACAGATCGGTCGAGGAGAGCTTGGGCCAGCGAACATTTTAGTTTATCTTGGAGATAAGCAGAATTTCTTTACAAATTTTTTATAGTATTTTAGCTTTAGTCTAGATAGTTATTATAGAGAGTGTGTGTGTGTATTTTTCTTGATCTATCATATATTTAGATATATATACTTAGATTCATAGGTTTGGGCTTCGGCCTACTAGTTTCTGACTTTTTCTAGTAGTGTTATAATAGCTTGTGTGTATTTCATATTTTATATATATATATATATATATATATATATATATATATATATATATATATATATATAGTTATTGTTAGCTAGTATTTTTTTCTATTTTTCACTGTTTTTTTCAGTGTTTAGCTTGATTGTAAAATGTCGGAGAAAGCCAAATCCGGCTTTAAGAGATGTCAGTGTGGACAGAAAATGTCCATCACTGACCATCACGCTTCCTGCATCTACTGCCTTGGCCCTCTCCATTTGCAGGAGGTTTGCTCCATCTGTCATTACTTTAGCGAGAGGGTCATGGCAGAGAGACGCAGGAAGCTTATTGACAGGGGTTTACTTAAACCTGACTTTCAGGAGGCCTTGGAGAAGTCCGACCAGGCTTCTAAGTCTTTGAAGGGGTCAAAGATGTCGGAGCCCATGTCATCTGCTCCAAGCTCATCTTCTAAGATTCTTTCGCCGGTTCCACAGACCTCGGGGCCGAGCATCGAACGGTTATCTTTCACTGAGCCCCAGGTCTTGGAACCGGTGTCGGAGCTACCTCCACCGTCGATTCTTTGGTCGGTGCCGTCTTCGGCCCCTTCGACCCGGTCTTCCAGACCCTTATCTGATACTGATGTGGATCGTGTCGTGCAGAAACTAATGGAAAACACAATCCTTTCCAAGCTGATTGCGGTTTTGTCCCAATTGGTGTCGAAACTAGAAGCCCTCCCTGTGTCTCCAACAGGTCCTCCTTCGAGACTCGTCCAGTCTTCAGAGCCGGGAGAAGACGATCCGATGTTAGTAGAGCCCTCGGTGCCGAACCTGTCCATTGCACGATCGGCACCATTGACTTCGACTCCTTCGGAGCCTGTAGGGGAGTTGCGGAGCCGACGATCTCTCCTTGGTTCCGGGACCGAGTCTCGTACCGAATTTTCGGTGCCGACACTCCCTCTCGGGTCCTCTGCGCAGATTGGTTCGGCTCCGGTGTTGGTGATGCTTCCACGTTCTTCGGAACCGGAGGAGTCCTCGGCCCGGGGCTCGGGGGCTTTCGACCTTATGAGGAAGGTATTGTCTGCTCAGACAACTACTTCCTTGGAGGCATCTTCTCCTTCCCCTAAAGGGCCTCTTTCTGTTTCTGCCCCCATGATTCACCCTGAGCATAGAGCCCCATTGCCTCAGCCAGCCCCAGATGGTGATCCCTGTTCCTCGGAGGCCTCACCAGAAGCCCCCTATGATGAGGTTCCGAGGAAGAGATTGTGCAAGAGGAGGCACATTGATTCCCCACAGGAATCCCTAACTTCTGACACTGATTTGGATGAGGCAAGAGGGGGTCCCCACGATCCCCCTCTGAGGATGTGTCATTTGCAGGCATCCCGGAGATCTTGAAGCAGAGGGGTGATTGGCAGTCCCTAGCCCCCACTGAGGACGAGTCGGTGTTGCTGAAGGCTTTTTGGGCTCAACCTTCTACCTCCTGGGTGACCCCACCCTTCGATGAGTTGATGGACTTGATCGCCCGAAGGGCGTGGGAAACACCGGACACAGTGGAACCGGTCCCCCGAAAACCAAACAAATTTATCACGGCCCCACAGGAAAAGGTCTATCTCACTAAAGGAGTCCCGGTCGACGCTATGGTGGTGGCGGCGGCCACGAAGAAGGAAATGTCTGAGTCTTCCTCTTCTGTTCCTCCTCCTAATAAGAATTCTAGGACTATGGACAGGTATGGGAAGCGCGTTTTTAGTTCAGCGCCTTTTTCCATGCGTTCGCTAAACTATTTGACACATTTTACATGTCTACAGAGGGATCTCATTAAAGAACTGGGAGATACCCTCCAGGGTAACACAGATGCTGCTGTCTCAGATAAGGTGACAGCACAACTCAACACACTTACTTCAATAGCAAACTCGTCCATGAGGCTCATCTCATATGCGGCTGAAGGATCGAGTAGAGCTGCAGCTTCAGCGATTGCTCTCCGTAGACAATCCTGGATGCAGCTGTGCTCCTTTGCGGAAGCCTTCAAGTCTTCCTTTGCCAACGCCCCCTTTGATGGTGCCACACTCTTTGGGCCCAAAGTTAAGGAGACTTTAACTCGGTGTGAGCAAGAGGGGAAGACCCTGTCTGCTGTTGGGGGCCTGTTTTTCCGCTCCATCTAGACCGTACCCCAAAGGGCAACGAAGCGGAAAAATGTGGTTCCGTAAGACTCCGGGATCTTTCCAAGCCACACAGGGTGATGCCCCCTCCAGAGGCAGAGGAGGGGGAGGAAATGGAAGACGCCGCCCCGGCAGAGGGGGGGGGTCTGCTAAATCAGGGCAACAAGGATACAGTCTCTGGGAAGCCCTTTCAGCACTCCGGAATGGAGGCCCGACTGTCCTACTCTGGAGGCGGTCGGGGGTCGTTTGGCTTTATACCCACAGGCCTGGCTAAATCTTACTTCGGATTCTTGGGTAAAAAGCATAGTAACCAGAGGATACATAATTCCCTTTATGTCCACACCACCTCAACGAAAGAGACTTCCAGATGTGCCACCCCATCTGCAAGGTCCAGCAGCTGTAGTAATTTCAAAGCTGCTCGAAAAAAGAGTCATCCAGCCAGTCCCGGCGGATCAAAGAGGATCTGGAACTTACTCAAGGTTCTTTTTAGTTCCAAAGAAGACAGGGGACTGGAGACCGATTTTGGATCTCAGCAATCTCAACTCCTTCGTAAGAAAGGAAAAGTTACGGATGGTCACGCTACAGTCTATCCTTCCCTTCTTAAAGAAGGACGATTGGATGTGCTCGATAGATCTCAAGGACGCATACTACCACATCAAAATGGCCAGGCTGTCCAGAGATCACCTGCGCTTCTGGCTGGGAGCCAGTCATTTTCAGTTTCGAGCTCTGACCTTTGGACTCACCTAAGCCTCCAGGGTATTCACCAAATGCATGGCAGTAGTGGCGTCTCACTTGAGACGACAAGGATTCTGGGTGTTTCCGTATTTGGACGACTGGCTCTTCACCACCACCACCAGGCATCGTCTTGTTCAAGCCAGAGACTACACAGTCGACCTTTGTTCTCACTTAGGAATTTCAATCAATTTCGAAAAATCTGCCTTATCGCCCTCACAGCATATCTTATTCATCGGAGCAGACCTAGACACATGGTTAACACTGCTAAAGCTTCCTCCACTAAGGGCGTCAGCCCTCAAAGAACAGGTTCTTCTTCTTCAGAACAGGAAAGCTCCAGCCAGGCTAGTGTTAAAAGTTCTGGGGCTAATGGCAGCGTCTCTGATCGCAGTTCCCATGGGGAGATTGCACATGAGGGTCCTCCAATGGCTGCTTTTCGTGCAATGGTCGTTCCAACAGCTACCCTTATCGCACGAGATACTGATAACAAACTCTTGCAAGCGAGATCTTTCATGGTGGGTAAACAGGATCTCACAATGGGTCGTCCGTTTGTCCTACCCAACCCGACGGCCACAATCACCACGGACGCCTCTCTGATAGGGTGGGGGGGGCCTTTTCAGGGAAGAACAGTCCAAGGGGAATGGTCCAACATGGAGTACAACCTGCACATAAATGTTCTGGAGTTGAGGGCGGTGTTCCTAGCGTTGCAACACTTCCAAGCTCTCTTACCTCTGGGAACAGTGGCATTTCAGACGGACAACATGTCTGTGGTCTGGTACATAAACAAGCAAGGGGGAACCAAGTCTTGCCCATTATGCAGAGAGGCCATGAGAATTTGACAATGAGCAGAGTCCACGGTTCGCTTTCTAGTGGCAACGCACATCCCGGGGTCATCCACAGTCATTGCGGACAGGTTGAGCAGAGCCATCCTGTTACCTCACGAGTGGTCCCTCAAACCACAGGTGGCGGAAAGGATCTTCCACAGATGGGGCCAGCCTTGCTGCGATCTGTTTGCATCCCCGTTGAATGCCAAATACAGAAGCTACTTTGCCCTTCTACCCCTTCCGGGGGATGTTTCCAGGGACGGACTGGTGCACGATTGGCCCCCGGGTCTCCTGTATGCATTCCCTCCTACCCCGTTGATTCCCAAATTTCTACAGAAAGCCAGGAACCTGGAAAGGACGATAATACTCATAGCGCCATTCTGGCCTCGGCAGATATGGTTCCCCTTTCTTCGAGCCCATCAAAAGGAGGAACCTTGGATTCTGGACCCAGTGCCAGATCTATTGACTCATTCGTCAGGAGTTCCTCACCCATCTCTTCAGTCCCTCAAACTGACAGCTTGGCTGCTCCGCTTCCCTCTCTAGCCAGGTCAGATCTTCTTTCTCCGGCAGTTCAACACATTCTGGTTGCCTCTCATAAAGCCTTCACCAGAAAGCTTTACAGGAGCAAATGGAAACGCTTCGTATGTTGGGCGTCAAGCCAACACATAGATCCCTTGGTAGCTCCACTACACAAAGTGATGGAATTCTTATCAATTCTCTTTCACGAAGGAGCCTCAACTTCCACCTTGAGAGTACAGTTGGCGGCTATATCTAACTTTCATATTGGTGAGGGGAGCTCTTCTATTATGTCTCACAGGCTTTGCAAGGCATTTATGAAAGGAACCTTCCACCTTCTTCCACCCATTCGGGAGCCCTTTTTCCCATGGAATTTGAACCTGTTATTGTCACAACTGATTTTACCTCCCTTCGAACCGGCTTCATCCTGCCTACTAAAGTTTTTATTGTGGAAGACACTTTCTCGTGGCAGTCCTTTCAGCTCTAAGAGTATCAGAGCTACAAGCGTCGTCAGTCAGACCACCGTACTTGATCTTTCACCCAGATAGTCTCTTTGCGCACAAACCTGTCATTCCTCCCCAAGGTATGTTCTGTCCTAAATATCAACCAATCCATAGAGCTCCCCACGTTTTTCAAGAATCATACAAACAGACTGGTGTATATGCTGCACAAATTGGATGTTCATGGGCAGCTAAGATTTTACCTGGACAGGACTAAAGATCACAGAAAGTCAGATCAGCTGTTTGTCTTGTTTGCAGACAACAAAAAGGGTATGGCAGTCATGAAACGTACCTTATCTAAATGGCTTTCCGATTGTATAGCATTTGTGTACTCTAGTAAGAATCAGTCATTACCTTTCAAGCCTAAGGCTCATTCTACCAGGTCCGTGTCCACTTCCTTGGCTCATGCAGCTCGCTTACCTTTGGACACGATTTGTGCAGCAGCTACCTGGGCTAAGCCTCATACATTTAACACTCATTATAAGGTTGACAGGACCTCCAAGGACAGGACATCCTTTGGTTCCACTGTGCTCAGGAACGTTCTTCCATGAGTCACCCGGGGTGACGGAGCTAGGGATGCTACCCGTGTGTAAGAACAAACGGTGAAATTGTACACTTTCTCCTAAAGAAGTTATGTACTTACCATAACGTTCCATGTGATGTGTTCATCTCGCCTTTGTTCTTACATCCCCCCCCTTCACATGTTATGGAAGAACAGGTAAGACTAGAGTCTGGTCGGGATTTTTCTTACTTCTTCTAGGGTTCTTTGGCCTGTGTCCTCATTAGGATATGGTGCACCGCCCATAAGAATTACTTGTTATAGCCAGAGGATATTCATGGATATCCGTGTGAATGTGCATGTCTTGCACCGAGGTGAGGGTTAGAGGTCTGGTTTCTCGCAAACTAGATCTGAGGAATAGCAGGGAGGATTGTGGGATATAGTTTGGTCTCGAGCTTCTCTAAGATGCAGAGCTTTGCAATGCAGCCGACTCGGAGCCGATGATCGGCTCCGAACCCGTGTGTAAGAACAAAGGCGAGATGAACACATCACATGGAACGTTATGGTAAGTACATAACTTCTTTTTCATACCTGCTGAATATAGACTGTTTGGTATCACTGTGCTGTCAAACCAGCCATTTTATTAAGAGGGTCTCTCTGCACCCTTGTGGCAGAAGTGTGTGGCTCAGGACCCATCTGAATTGGGGATTGCTGAAGAAAGGTTTAGTTTCGAGCTTTCTCCTTGGTAGTTGTGTTTAAAAACTGTTTAAATTCACCTGTGTATAAGTCTTGCATTAGCTCATTGCTGCACACAGTCAAACAGGGTTTAGCAGTGCCCTGTATAGATATAAACACCTAGGAACATCATTTTTCCCTAGAGACCATCCAGTAGAACTCCTCAAGCTTCCCTGCTTAGCAAAGGCCAACTCAGTTGCGCTATAAGCAGCATTCTCACACTTGTCATCCACAACTTACCATACACCTCCTAGTCCAAGTCAAACTAGCCCACTAGTTAACCCAAAGTCCTAAGTCCAGCTAGCCCCCTTCCTTCCCAGATACCACATTCAGAAAATGCCATAATGGATGGGCAGTTTCCCATCATTTCTCCGGCCAGCTTGATTGATATGGGCATATTTAGGCAATGTATCAATTGCATCATGTATACTGACAACCATTTACTCCTAAAGCAAATATACTGTGGAATTGGAGACATAACCATAAATCTAACCAGCATCATCTACAAAGCTATGGAAAGAATTATCATGGACCTTATCAACAAGGGTGTAGTGACCTCCAAATGCTGGACCTAACCCAGTTTGGCTTCGTTAAGGGTAGATCATGCTTATTAAACCTGGTAGTCTTCTTTGAGAATGTCGCCAAAGCCATGAACGAAGGTAAGACCAGTGCACAGAGCCTGTCTCGACCTTGCCAAGGCTTTTGACACAATTCCACACTCTGACATTGTTGAGAAACTCTTCCAGGTGGGAATTAACACTTGCATTACTAGATGAGTAGTAAGTTGGCTCACTGACAGAACACACTGTCAAAACTGGTGACTCCACCTCCATCAGTAAATTCGTCATCAGTGGAGTACCACAGGGTCTGTGCTGGACCCCTTACTGTTTGGCATCTATTTCTCAGAAGTATAGGCCAAAAGTAGACAGCATCTGTCTCACCAAGTTCACTTATGATTGCAATCATCGAGTCCCCCAACAATGTCTGCATATTACAAGAAGGGCTAACACAAACAAATGACTGCTGCCAAAGCCATGGTCTAAAACTAAGTGCAAAAAATGCATTATGATTCCCTTTGGCAAAACAGAATTCCCTACAAATTACAATATTGACAGCACCCCCCTGAGTTCCAACCCAGTGGTGCTAGACTTAGGAATACAGGTTGATAGCAATCTGAACTTCGAACACCAAGTTACCACAGTGGTAAGGAAAGCCTTCTATGTAGCACACCTCATAAGCAAAGGCATAGCATCTAAGTCAAGGGATGTTATAAATCCACTGTACTGTAGCATCATCAGACCACTAATAGGGTATAATGCACCTTTTTGGATGTCCCTCACCAGGAACCTTCAACAGCTGAAGAAACCTTAGAGGTTTCTCACTAAGAAAATACAAGGACTCCAAACCATGATCTCCGTGGTCAGGATGAAAGCCCTGTCACTTTACTGTGTCTCTTATAGGCTTGTGAGAGGCGACTTGTGCCTGGCCTATAGAGCAGTCTCCAACCCTGCCCTAATGGAAATGCTGCACATCTGCAAGTCAAATGACATGAGTCACTTGCTGTAGGATCTCAACCTAGTCTGTGATATCAACAAAATGTGCTGAAGAGACGTATGTCTCCAGAGATTGCCACTTCTCTGGAATAGACTTTCCTATTCGTCTAAAGCAGAGCTCCACACTGACCCTATTCAAACTCAACCTAGATAATTGGATGGGAGACCGCAAAGTCACCCTAATGGACAGGGGCAGCAAGTGTTGATCATAGACCCACTCTGTTCATAAATTCATTCTTTGAACTTCCCAAAGAGAGTAAATGGGGATACTTTGGGTTAACATGGCTAGGTTTGTAAAGGCTGTAGGCCCGCTAGCCTAGTAACTTCATATAAACCCATGAACAGTCCCAAATGCATTTTTTCAAAACAACACCCACATCAACACATACAGCCACTTTTCATGGAGTCTCTACTTCTAAGCCAGTAAGGCAGGCCACCGCGCAACCCACCAATCTGGTCATTGGAGACTCTTTTGTAAGACATACTGATGTTGGTCTCACCAGGCTGAGTAAGGAGGAAGTTGCTGTCAGTTGATTCAGTGGCCATGATCCACCATATTTACTCGCACACTCAGGTCTTTGGACCACAAGTACTAATATGACTCAGTTATAGTCCATGTCGATGTTAATGATCTCCCTAGATTGTATATAGAGAGAGGTATTTTGGAACTCTTGGAATATGCTTCCTAGGCTGCTGTAAGCTTAGCATTGAGCAGCATTCTACATTCTCCAAGGATGATGTGAACAGATAACTGGCTTTATTAAATAGTTTAGTTTCTGGTGCAATTCTAAGAGGGTGCAGTATTTGTCAGCATAAAAGGAGATGGTTAGCAGAAGGAGCTGCTTAGGTGGTCTGCACCTGCATCTCTCCTCTCTAGGCTTTCAGATATTAGCTAAAACATTGTCCTCCCCGTAGTGCCTCTCTTAGGCAATGCCAGACTGAAAATACTTCCAACAATGCAAATCAAAGTCAAGAAAATCTAAAAGTTGCTGCTCAGTGTTAGGAGTTGGAGCAAGAAACTCTACTCCCTATAGGCTCTCCTCACCCTAGAGAATGCTGATATCTGTGCAGTCAATGAGACATGGTTTAAAGCTGCAGAGAGTATCCCAGCAGCTCAAGGCTAAAATGCCTTCCACACATTTAGACCAGCTATAACACAGACAGAGACTAAGGGTGGAGCTGTCTTGATTTTACATCAAAAATAAGTATACCTCAAGGCTGGTCAAAAAGGATGATGCACTTGAGCATCTCCATGTGCATATCACCATAGGCAATAATCCATTATCATTTCCTTGTAAGCTGTAGGTCCCCTTGTAGGACACAGGAAACCCATAACACATATTTAAACGTGTAGAAGACGCTCACCATCCAACCCAATACCATATTCTTGGGCAATTTTAATTACCCCACTATTAACTGGGAATCTTATGCAGTACCAAACACGAAGGCACAGAGAATTCTGGATTTTGTAAACATAAACTGCCTGGACCAGATTGGACCTGATTGTCAATATGGGCCCAAACATACTGAATATGGTCCTTACTGATATGGGACAGTGCTGCACACCCCTTAGTGTAACATCCTCTCTGGTGAGGTCAGACTAGAGAAGGTCTGCTTTGAAGTAAAAATGAAACCTTGAACCCCAGCTAACTCTGGAATGCTCGGGAACTACTCTAAAGCTAGCTTTCTAGTATTAGGTGAAAACCTGGCAAAATTTCAAGCCCCCTAAACCCTCAAAACACTGCCACAAAATTCCCTTTGCACAAAGACAGACCATCTTCAGATCCTGGAAAGTACAGACCTACAAGTCTCACCTGTCTGTGCAAAGCCATGGAAAGAGCTGTTAGGAAATGATCAGTAATAACGTAGGAAACCTCCAGACACTGGATGCAACCCAGTTTGGTTTAATCAGAGACTGGTTATGTCTACTCGGTCTGGTGGACTTCTTTGAGAAGGTCACCAAAGCAATAGATGAGGACAAAATGGTTCACACTGCCTACCTTGATCTGACCAAAGCATTTGACATAATACCCCACTTGGACATTATGACACGCTCAAGATGTTTGCTGTAAACCGTTATGTCACCCGGTGGATAGCAGCTGTCTCCCAGACAGGACTCGAGGAAATTAGAATTGGGAGTCGATCACTATGAAGAGGCCAGCCATCATTGGAGTCCCTCAGGAAATGGTCCTGGGACCACATCTTTTTAGCATCATCTTCACTGAAGTCAAGACTATTGTCAAAGGTGTCTGGCTGACCAAATTAGGAGCAGTCATAGAATCCCACACCAACACTAATGTTCACCAAGGAGGAGTGACACACAAATAAATGTCAAGAAATGCAAAATAGTATCCTTTGGGCAGTTTGCTACCCCTGGCAACTATCATATTGACAGCACACCCCCTAACAGCTGAACCATTGGTCAGGCAGTTGGACACACACACACACACACACACACACACACACACACACACACACACACACACACACACACACACACACACTAGTAATCTAGCTTTTGACCATCATCTGTCTGCTGTAGTGAGGAAATCATTCTATGTTGTGCAACTTGTAAATAAAGGTGTGGCATCTAGATCCAAGGAGATTATTGTTCCACTGTATTTGGCATTCTTCAGATATATCGAGTACAGTGCCCCTTTTATATGTACCTAACCAGGCACATCCAACAATTGGAATGTCCACAGAGGTTCATCACTAAAAGAATACAGGACATAAATAATATATCCTATGCAGACTGCCTCAAAGCTCTGTACCTGTATTCCTTTTCCTTACAGGCTGTATAGAGGAGATCTGTTCCTGGCATACAGGTATTGTCAGACCCCACTTGAATGGACCTCCTGCATATCCACAAAGCAAGCAGCACCATAGAGTTAGCTGTTCTAAAGACTTCATCCTTGCATGTGATATAAATAGGACCAGCTGGAGAGCAAGTATTTATCCTTGAGACATTGCTTCTCCGGAACAGTTTGCCATCCCAAGTGAAGCAGAGTTCCTCCCTAACCCAGTTCAGGTGCAACTTGGACAATTGGATGGGGAACAGGAAATCCATCCTTGGTTTGGCACCTATGCCTCTAATGGAGAAAGGGAGCCTGTAAATGGTTCATCTCCCAGGCCCCTGCTTGTAAATGTTTAATCTCCCAAGCCCCTGCTTACACATACCAAAGGTACCAGAACTTGTCAGAAACTTGGGATGCATGGCTAGGCTTAAAAAGGCCCCAGTGGTTGTTGGCCTAGGACACATCTGTGAACCTGTGTACCACAACTGTGTGTGGCATGAGGGTCTGACATCCTCCAGGGCTGTAGCATTGACTGGTTCAGGAACAGATCTCCTCTATACAGCCTGTAGGAAACAGAACACAGGTACAGAGTTTTGAGGCAGTCTGCATAGGATATATTATTTATGTCCTGTATTCTTTTAATGATGAACCTCTGTGGCCATTCCAATTGTTGAAGTATTTGTGTGAGCTACTTCAGGATGCCTTATCGTATGTGTCCATTAAAGTACATTTAGCAGCTGTCTGTGCTTGTATGCTAAATGGATCCCCCTTTCTTCTTCTGTTTTGGTAAAACAGCTCATGAGGTGTACGGCATATGAGACCCCCTAGAAAGCAAATTCTGCCTTTGTGAGACATTACCACCTTCTGAACCTGCCACTCAGGCTAATCTGAAGTTCTTAATGTGGAAATGTTTTGCTTATTGCGCTGACATCTGCAAGGTGAGTCTCTGAGCTGCAAGCTCTGGTGGTGTGACAACCTTACCCAATTTTCCACAAGGATGGGGTTGTGTTATGCACTAATCCTTCTTTCATACTGAAGGTGATCTCAGAATGAATTCTCAATCAGTCTATTAATTTTTCTGTGTTCTTCCCAGAACCTAAGTATAAGGGAGAGAGGATACATCATACCTTGGATGTGCACAGGCAGGTCGGGTACTAACTTGACAGAATAAAACTTATCAGGAAGGTTGAAAGGTTTTTTTATTTCCTACACAGGAGCAAGTAAGGGTCAACTTGTCTTTAAGCACACCATTGCGCATTGGTTATCCTCTGGTATTGTGTATTGTTACATCCACCATGACATGGTGAATCCAGGCAGGGTAAAGATGCATTTCACCAGTGGTATATTGGAAGGGAGTGTATTCTAAAAGTATTTTAGTGGCAGCAACATTGTCCTCCGTCCATACCTTTACAAAGTACTAAAAGCTTGGTGTTTTTTCCAGATCCAAACTAGATTTCACTAAGATCATTCTCCATGGGCTCCTGGACCCTTCCTCCTCCCAGGTCGGGTAAGCTTTGGGAATCTACCTGAATGTCATTGAAGCAGTGTGTTTGTTGAGTTTAGTACAGTTGCTTAATTTCTACTTACCTGTAGCAGTACCATGGAGCACTGCTTCATATCCTTTATTGTTCTGTGCATTTGTTTTTTTATTTTGGAACAGGAGGCATTTGCAAAAGCTTGTGTTTCCTTCTTTTCCTGCTGGACCCAAGAAAACTGAAAATGTCCTGTCTGTGGGTTTGCAAGGCAGTTTCTATACTGCCATGTCATCCATCACACCCGTAGACAGGCAGTGAGAGGGACTTTGAGCTTTAGTAGACTGCCAGAGGACAGCAGCAGGATACTACTACCCAAATGCAGTAAGGCAGTGTGTTCTAAGAACATCTGCTGTTGCACATAGGTAGGCTTTATTCAACTTTACGTTATGTATTTAATATAATGACAGAGCTGCCCACCTTTCCTTGCCTTGGCTTAGAAAGTGTTGGCACATTACATTTGTTCATAATGCCTCATATCTGCTGAGAGTGGGATATTGCATTGTGAAGTAGGGAAAGGTACTTGGATTGGGAAAGTTGGCTTGCCAAGTGATCCTAATGTCCCTTATAAGGCTTGTGTTGCCTTTTTTGACTGTATTATTACATTTGTTATTGGAACAGGAGGCATTTGCAAAACTTGTTTCTTCTTCCACTTTCTGCTGGAAGTGAAGGAGTGGGTAAACCAC
Organism: Protopterus annectens; assembly: GCF_019279795.1. Classification (NCBI taxonomy): domain Eukaryota; kingdom Metazoa; phylum Chordata; order Ceratodontiformes; family Protopteridae; genus Protopterus; species Protopterus annectens. Next base: position 694,691,082 of record NC_056747.1, on the reverse strand, counting down.
TGTAGGTCTGTTAGTCTCATTTGCATTTTTGAAAGTAGTAAAATGAATTCAGAAAGTTGTGTCTGAGCAGAATTTAGAGTAATGTATCATCACACAGCATCTTGCAGCTATCTCTTGATAGATTTATGATTGGATCCCAACTAAGGTAAATTGGGGGAGGGGGGCATGGATGTAATATATTTATACTTTTCAGAGACCTTCGATACCTTGTAGTACAGAAAATGTTTAGAAAAAATTGTATGACTGTGCCATTTAAACTGATAAAGTAGGTTAGGAGTGAGTTGACTAGAAATGCAGTTTATGAAAGAAAGGAGCTATCTGGGGAAAAGGCTGGTAAGTGGCAGAGTGCCACATGGCTTGATATTAGGATTTAGACTTTACAACATTTTATATACCTGCTATACTTTAACGAATGGTGAGGGTAAAATCAGCTGATGACATTAGAATTTAAGTGGAATTTCACTGTGATGAACGAGTGCCTTCACTGAGAACAGACTTAGCATAACAGATTCTTTGAATGTCAAGCTGAAGGTACTGCTGCTTAGTGCTAGGAATCTTAAAAAGAAACTTCACTCCTTGGAAGCTCTCCTCGCCCTGGAGAATGATGGTGTCTGTGCAGCTGCAGAGACCTGATTCAAGCCTGTAGAAAGCATCCTAGCAGTGCAAGGCTGCAATGCCTTTCACACATTCAGACCACCCTTTGAAAAGAAAAAATGAGAGGAAGTGGTGTTGCCATTTGCATAAAAAAAAAAGCAAGCACACCTCTAGATTGGTCAAGCAGGATGACTCACTTGAGCTACTACATGTCCAGATGACCCTAGGCAAAATCCCCCACCATTTCTTCACTAGCTACAGGTCCCCAACCATGAAGTATGGAAACCACTCAGCATACCTGAAGTTACTAGAATCACTTACAGTTCAGCATAATGCACTACTTATGGGTGATTTTTAACTACATTCTATAAGCTGGGAAACCTATACAACCACTAACATATAAGCTTAGAGATTCCTAGACTCTGTCAACACAAATACTCAGAAACAGCTGGTCTGTATTCCCACTAAGGTGCTCAAATATCCTTGACGTCGTACTCTCAAACTTGGGGTAGCATTACACACTCATAACCACCACCTCCTCAGCTTAATGACCTAATTGGCAAGATCGGATCTTAAGTTGGTCTCCCTTGATAGGGGTTCTACCGTTACATTTATTTCAAACCCTAAAGAATTTTTCCAAGGCAAATTACCTTCTATTAAGTGATAACATAGGTAATTTGAAAGTTCTCCCTAAGCCCAAAAACACGGAGACCTGTGCAGTGGTATACACAAATCCCCTGTGCCAACCATTTAAACAACTGCATAGAAACGGCAGTACCTGACCAAACTAAACTCAGATCTAGCGGGAAAAACAGCCACCCTGGTGGACCCCTTTGCCATAAATAGACTATACAACAGGAGGAGAAATTCTTCTCTAGAAGTAGGTGAGTGGGTGTACAACAGAGAAAAAAAATCCCTCATTAGTTTCAAAAGGCAAGTCAAGGAACTAGTCAAGTCTTCAGAAGCTAAGTATGAGACTAAAATAGTCTCCCAAGCAAAGCATAACCAGAAAGCATTTTTTAGTTATGTCCAAAATCATAGGGAAGCACTATGCAATGTGCCGAGTTGACTGTGGATGACACTACTTATACTCAGTCAGAAGAAATAGCAAATCAGCTGGCTGATACATTCAGCTTAGATTTTACTCCATCACCTCTGGTCACTCTCCATGAAATACCCCTACCATTCCAGGTTGCCAGTGCACTCTCTGAAGCTAGAAATGTGGCCTCAATAGGCCTTGACAGTAGCCCAGGGTGCCTGTTAAATAGCTTGAGGTATGACTTAGCAGACCCACTTGGATCTCTATTTAACCACAATCTTCAGACAAGCTTTCAGTAGTCATCCCTGTACACAAGTGGGGACCATCAACTGATCCAGGAAACTACTGACCCAAAAGTATAGCTAGGCTCATATGGAAGGCTATGGAAAGTATAATCATGGACCTGATTAACAATGACATAGGCAATCTCCAGACTTTAGACCCAGCCAAGTTTGGCTTTGTCAAGGGCAGGTCCTGCCTGCTCAAGCTGGTGGACTTCTTTGAGACTTTAAGAAGGTCTCCAAGGCCATGTATGAGGGTAAGGCGGTGTGTAATGGCTACATTGACTTGGCCAAGGCATTTAACGCACTCTGGTATTATAAATAAACTCTCAGAATTTGGCATAAACCTCTGTGTCACCAGGTGGATAGTCATATGGCTCATGGAAAAGACACGTTGTTAGGGTGAGGGAATCCACATCCATCAACAAGCCAGTCCCCAGTAGAGTACCACAGGTCTCAGTGCTGGGTCCCTTCCTGTTTGGGATATACTTCTCAATGTCAAGGCAAATGTTGATGGCCTTTGGCTGGCCACGTTTGCTGATGACTGCAAGTTGGGGGCAGTCATTCACTCCCCAAACAAAGGTCTGGATCAGACTAATGATTGGTGTCAGAACCATGGCCTCAAACTGAATGTGAAGAATTACATATTAATACTCTTTGGGAAATCAGTTACCCCTGCAGATTAAAACAATGATAGCAACCCCCCTAAGAGTGGAACCAGTGGTGAGAGATCTGGGTACTTAGATAGTAATATGAACTTTGGCAACCATGTGTCCACAGTGGTGAAGAAATCCTTCTATATGGCTCAGCTTATATGTAAGGGCATAGCATCCAGATCTAAGGGTGTCATAGTACCATTGTACTCAGCCTTCATCAGATCAGTAATCGAGTGCAGTATACCCTTTGGCATGCACCTAAGAGTCGCAGCATCTGAGGTTTCCCTCCAGAAAAATACAGGGTATAACCAACATGTCATATGTGGACCATTTAAAAGTCTTAGCACTGTATTCAGTTTCCTACCAATCACTGAGGGGGTGATCTGTGCCTGACCTACAATACAGTCTCTGACCCAGCCCTGATGGAAATGTTGCCTATTCACAAACTAACTGCATGAGGGTTTACCCACTTCAAAAATCTAGATCTGATCTCTGATATAAATAAGATCATGCTGAAGAGACAGCTGTGTGTTCCAGAGATTGCCCCTCCTTTGGAATAGGCTTCCTATTCACATGAAGCAGATCTCTTCCCTGTTCATCAAACGTAATGTGGACCAATTAATGGGAATTTGCAAATTCACTCCTTGGGTGGCACCCATGTCCCTTATCGACAGGCATTCTGTAAAAATAGTCTGCTTGCTGACCTTTATCTGTCCCCTAGAGATAGAAAATCTAGTAAAATCTGGGTAAAACTGGCTAGGCTTGTAAGGGCTTTTGAGCTGTTTGGCTGGTAATCTCCTGTGAACCTATGAGAGCTGACAAAAATATCTAGAGTTGCAGAGTTGTGCAGTCTAGGAGGAAGACAGGAAATTCAGGGGTATACCATAGACTGAGATCTAGGCAAGTGTGTGAATGAAAGGGGTCTGATCTGTGAATGGTCATTGCTGTCAGACTGACTCGCACTACACGGAGTAGGCTGTGGTGAAGAAGGAAATGTGTGTCATTCTTCTGCAGTTAGTACATTGCTTAGATCATATCTAGAATATCCTGCACAGTTCAGGAAGGTCTCACAATGGCAGTTTGTCAGAGTGAACAGAGAAGTTACAGATTTGCCAGTAAGACGGGGTGCTGGGTATGCAGAAAAGTCGAAGCAGTGGACATGTACACTTTTGAGACCAAGTAAAAATCTCTGATTTGAATGGTCAACTGTCTCCCCTCCCTGGATCAGAAAAAAAGGTGTATGTAATGTACTTTTATCAGTACTGTTTATTAAGTTAAATTATTTAATGTTCAGTTTTAATAAATATATTTTGGCATTGATTTAAAAGTTAAATGCAAGGATGTTTCCATTTTCATTGGCTTTTGTAGGTGAAGTATGCACTGATCAGTGCTCAGCGATGCATGATCTGCCAAGGTGATATTGCCCGGTATCGAGAGCAAGCAAATGACACTGCCAATTATGGAAAGGCACGCAGGTAATCCCTTTTGCATTCTAATCACAAAAACTGTTTGTTCAACTTCAGAGCCTGCTCATTGAATAGGACAGCTTGTCAAAATTGTTAATTTTCAACTTCTGTAGCTTGCAG